>NC_091436.1:13793169-14093169 GCF_964237555.1 Oryctolagus cuniculus | reverse complement strand
TATGACTAACATCATTTGCTTCATCCTCCTGAGAATCCCGGTCATGGACCCCTGTTGTCTGCAAAAATTATTTTATGTATGTTTCCAATTGTCCATTTATGATGGCAGATTATTTTGATTGTTGTGACTTCATCATGGCCAGAGCATACTCACTAAAGAAAAAAAAATTAAAATGTACAGAATATAAAAATGTTAGTCATATATTAAAAGCATATATTCATTCGTTGGTCCAATCAACTTTTAACATTATCAGCACTTGTATTGAAAAAAAAAAAAAGTCATAGAAAAGAGATTGTAATAAGCATCTCTCAGGGCCAGCGCCGTGGCTCAATAGGCTAAGCCTCTGCCTGCGGTGTTGGCACAATGAGTTCTAGTCCCAGTCGGGGCGCCGGATTCTGTCCCAGTTGTCCCTCTTCTAGGCCAGCTCTCTGTTATGGCCCTGGAGTACAGTGGAGGATGGTCCAAGTCCTTGGGCCCTTTACCCGCACAGGAGACCAGGAGATGCACCTGGCTTCTGGCTTCAGATCAGCACAATGCGCCGGCCGCAGTACGCTGGCCACGGCGGCCATTGGAGAGTGAACCAACGGCAAAAAGAAGACCTTCCTCTCTGTCTCTCTCTTTCACTGTCCACTCTGCCTGTCAAAAATAAATAAATAAATAAATAAGCATCTCTCAGTTTCAATGTTTGAAAACCAAGGATGACACAACAGTCAAGAAACATTAATGGTACTATTTTTAGAAGATAAAACAAAAAATAAGCCATGACTTCTTAATTTTCTTAATAAAATTATAATATAGTAACATGAAAAATTCTTTACTGTAGATTATATTCACTGAGGTTTTTCCTTGATTAAATTTATAAAGAATATGTATCCTCATTAAATTTAAATATTCTACATGATTTGATATCTATTTTATTAATGTGACCAAATTAATAAAACAAAAGTATGTGCCATATTTTTTACCATTGGTGTGATAATTCAAAGCAATTACTTACTCTATTTTCCACTTTTAAAAATTTTATTATCATTCTTTATTGTTCCCAATATAATGAGCCACAAGAACAAAATAGATAAAATGAAGCTGAAATTTAAAAAGGCATTGCCTCTCCATGACAAGTATATTTTCTGCTTTGTTTAAATTTGAGTTGAAGTTAAATAAGTTTAAAGTTGACTCCTTCAAGAAACAATAGAGCTTATCCACACTATGGACCAAATAGACCCAACTGATATCTACAGAACCTTTCATTCCACAGTTGCAGAATACACATTCTTTTTGTCTATGCATATAAATTTCTCTAGGATAAAACACATGCTAGGTCAAAAAGCATGTCTCAGCAAATAAAAAAAATTGAAATCATACCATGCATGACAATTAACAACTCAAGAATCTATAGAAATTATGCAAGCACATGGACACAGAACAGCAAGCTCCTGAATGAACAGTGGATCATAATAGAAATCATAAGGAAAATCAAAAAATGTCTGGAAATGAATAGGATGATAAGAAACATATCAAAATTTATGAGATACAGCATAAGCAGTGTTAATAAGCAAATTTATAGCAACTGGTGCCAACATAAGTGTAGGAAAGGCAGAAAATAAATGATCTGGTAATGAATCTCAAGGACCTAGAAAAGCAAACCAAGCTCCAAATTAGAAGGAAAAAAGAAATAAAAAGAGAAAAAATAAACCAAATTGAAAGAAAAAAATTACAAAAGATCATTGAATTGAAAAGCTGGTTTTCTGAAAAAAAATAAACAAAATTGATACACAGTTGACCCAACTAACTGAATAAAAAAGAGGAGACAACCCAAATTAATAAAATCAGAGATGACAAAGGAGATGTTAAAACATATACCACAGAAATAAAAATAACCTTTCAGGATTGCTATGAAGAGCTGTAAGCCATCAAATTTGAAAATCTAGAAGAAATTAATAGAGTTCTTGAAAGAAAAAATCTATCCAAATTGAGCCATGAAGATATACAAAACCTAAACAGACCAATAACCAAGATGGAGATTGAATCAGTAATAAAGACTCTCCCCACAAAAGGCCCAGTAGTAGGCTTCACTGCTGAATTCTAACAGATTTTTAAAGAAGAATTAATTCCAATTTTTCTCAAGCTGTTCTAAACAACCAAACGGGAGGGAATCCTCCCAAACTCCCTGAGGCCAGCATCATCTTCATTACTAAACCAGAAAATGATACAACAGAGAAAGAGAACTATACACCAATATCCCTGGTGAACAAAGATGTAAAAATCCTCAACAAAATACTGGCTAATCAAACCCAAGAACACATCAGAAAGATCATTCATGGGATTTATCCATGATATGCAGGGATGGTTCAATATATGAAAATCAATAAATGTGATATATCACATTAAGAAACTGAATAACAAAAACTATATGATTATGTCAATAGATGCAGATAAAGCATTTAATAAAATGTAAGATTCTGGATATAGAAACAATGTTCTTCAACACAATCATGGCAATTTATTACAAACTAACAGCCAGCATCTTATTGAATGGGGAAAAGTTGGAAGCAGTTCCAATAAGTTTCAGAGCCAGACAAGGATAACCACTTTCACAATTTTTTTCAATATATTCCAGGACATTTTAGCCAGAGCCATTAGGCAAGAAAACGAAATCAAAAGAATATGAATTGGAAAGGAGGAACTCATATTATCCCTATTTGCATATAACAAGTATCTAAGAGACTATAAGAGTTTACTAAAGTGGCAGGATACAAAATTAACATATAAAAATCAATAAATTTTATATACACATATTATGCCTTGGATGAGAAAGAACTTCTAAGATCAATTTCATTCACAATAGCTAAAAAAAATTGTCTTGGAATAAATTTAACCAAGAAGGTGAAAGAGCTCTATGATGAAAATTACAAAACATTAAAGAAACAGAACACTACAAAAAAGGGAAAATTTTCAATATTAATTAATTGGAAGAATTTATGTCAAAATATCCATATACCGGGGGGCGGAGCCAAGATGGTGGAATAGTGAGGTTGCGCACCTATAGTCCGGGAAAATTTAGTTTAATAAAAGGGGAGTTACGGTAGCCTCAGAAAAAAGAACCAGGAAAATATTGCAGAGGAAACTCTTCTGGATCGAGTGGCTGTGAATCGGAGGACCTACTGGGAGAACAAGGTCACCCACCGCGCGGAAGCCGAGCCGCGGGACCGAGCCGCGGAAGCCGCAGGGTCTGTGCGCCAGTGCTCGAAAGGGAGTGCATGCCACACAGACAACAGCGGGGAGACTTGGGACGTCCAGGGCTCCGAGTCCACACATCGGCGCTGGAAGGGGAGGAAGAACCAAGCAGAGCTCTCAGGCCGCACCCATCTCAAGCCTCCAAGGCTCCTCCAACAGCAGGCAGTCCACTTAACACGGACATAGTATGAAATAAAAAAAAAAAGCACAGTGACGCAAGAAGAATTAACTATGCCAAGCAATAAACACAGAAATTGAGGGAACAAGATCAACGATGACACTATGATGCCTCCAAATAAACAAAACACCCCAAACCAAGATTATGAAGATGATGAGATAGAAGAAATGCAAGATACGGATTTCAAAAAATTTATGATAAGAACATTTAGAAGTTTTCAAAAGCAAATCCTTGAACTACAGAAATCCTTATTGGACAAGATTGAAAATCTCTCTCGTGAAAATGAAATATTAAGGAGGAATCAAAATGAAACTCAGAAACTAGTAGAACAGGAAAGTGTGATAGTGAAGAGAAATCAAAATGAAATGAAGAGCTCAATAGATCAAATGACAAACACATTAGAAAGCCTTAAAAACAGAATGGGTGAACAGAAGAGAGAATATCGGACTTAGAAGATAGAGAACAGGAAAACATACAGTCAAACCAAAGAAAAGAAGAGGAAATTAGAAATCTAAAAAATATTGTTGGGAATCTACAGGATACTATTAAAAAAAACAACATTCGAGTTCTAGGAGTTCCTGAAGGCATGGAGAGAGAGAAAGGATTGGAAGGCCTTTTTAGTGAGATACTAGCAGAGAACTTTCCAGGTTTGGAGAAGGACAGAGACATCCTAGTACAGGAAGCTCATAGAACCCCCAATAAACATGACCAAAAGAGATCCTCACCACGACACGTGGTAATTAAACTTACCACAGTGAAACATAAAGAAAAGATCCTAAAATGTGCAAGAGAGAAAGGTCAGATTACTCTCAGAGGATCTCCAATCAGACTCACAGCAGACTTCTCATCAGAAACACTACAGGCTAGGAGGGAATGGCGAGACATAGCACAGGTGCTAAGAGAGAAGAATTGCCAGCCCAGAATATTATATCCTGCCAAGCTCTCATTTGTGAATGAAGGTGAAATAAAGACCTTTCATAGCAAACAGAAATTAAAAGACTTTGTGGCCACTCGTCCGGCCCTGCAAAAGATACTTAAAGATGTGCTACACTCAGAAACACAGAAACACGGCCATCAATATGAAAGAAGGGAAAGGAAGAACACCTACCAGTAAAAGAGCATGGGAAGCTCAAAGCATATGCTAGAAAATATTTCCGGGAAAATGGCAGGACAAAGTCACTACGTATCAATAGTCACATTGAACATTAATGGTCTGAATTCTTCAGTTAAAAGACACCGTTTGGGCCGGCGCCGTGGCTCAGTAGGCTAATCCTCCACCTTGCGGCGCCGGCACACCGGGTTCTAGTCCCGGTTGGGGCGCCGGATTCTGTCCCGGTTGCCCCTCTTCCAGGCCAGCTCTCTGCTATGGCCAGGGAGTGCAGTGGAGGATGGCCCAGGTGCTTGGGCCCTGCACCCCATGGGAGACCAGGAAAAAGCAACTGGCTCCTGGCTCCTGCCATCGGATCAGCGCGGTGCGCCGGCTGCAGCGGCGGCCATTGGAGGGTGAACCAACGGCAAAGGAAGACCTTTCTCTCTCTGTCTTTCTCTCTCACTGTCCACTCTGCCTGTCAAAAAAAAAAAAAAAAAAGACACCGTTTGGCTGACTGGCTCACAGAACACAACCCAAGTATTTGTTGCCTACAAGAAACACATCTCTCTAACAAAGAGGCATGCAGACTGAAAGTGAAAGGTTGGAAAAAGATATTCCATGCCAACAGAAACCAAAAAAAAAGCAGGTGTAGCCATATTAATATCAGACAAAAATAAACTTTAATACAAAAACTGTTAAGAGAGACAAAGAGGGACACTATATAATGATTAAGGGTTCAATTCAACAGGAAGCTATAACTATTATCAATGTATATGCACCTAATTACAGGGCACCGGTCTATTTAAAAGATATGTTAAGGGACTTAAAGGGAGACATAGATTCCAATACAATATTACTGGGGGACTTCAATACTCCACTCTCAAAAATAGACAGAACATCTGGACAGAAGATCAACAAGGAAACAGCAGATTTAATTGACACTATTGCCCAAATGGATCTAACAGATATCTACAGAACTTTCAACCCTACATCTACAGACATCACATTCTTCTCAGCAGTGCATGGAACCTTCTCTAGGATTGATCACATACTAGGCCATAAAGCAAGTCTCAGCAAATTTAAAAGAATTAGAATCATACCATGCAGCTTCTCAGACCACAGCGGAATGAAGCTGGAAATTAGCAACTCAGGAAACCCCAGAAAGTATGCAAACACATGGAGACTGAACAACATGCTCCTGAATGAACAATGGGTCATAGAAGAAATTAAAAGAGAAATCAGAAACTTTCTGGAAGTAAATGAGGATAACAACACAACATATCAAAACTTATGGGATACAGCAAAAGCAGTATTGAGAGGCAAGTTTATAGCAATAGGGGCCTATATCAAGAAATTGGAAAGGCACCAAATAAATGAGCTTTCAGTGCATCTCAAGGACCTAGAAAAACTGCAGCAAACCAAACCCCAATCTAGTAGGAGAAGAGAAATAATTAAAACCAGAGAAGAAATCAACAGGATTGAATCAAGAAAAACATTCCAAAAATCAGCCAAAGGAGGAGCTGGTTTTTTGAAAAAATAAACAAAATTGACACCCCATTGGCCCAACTAACTAAAAAAAGAAGAGAAAAGACCTAAATCAATAAAATCAGAGATGAAAAAGGAAACATAACAACAGACACCACAGAAATAAAAAGAATCATCAGAAATTACTACAAGGACCTGTATGCCAGCATACAGGAAAACCTATCAGAAATGGATAGATTCCTGGACACATGCAATCTACCTAAACTGAACCATGAAGACATAGAAAACCTAAATAGACCCATAACTGAAACAGAAATTGAAACAGTAATTAAGGCCCTCCCAATAAAGAAAAGCCCAGGACCAGATGGATTCACTGCTGAATTCTACCAGACATTTAAAGAAGAATTAATCCCATTTCTTCTCAAACTATTCAGAACAATCGAAGCAGAGGGAATCCTCCCAAATTCTTTCTATGAAGCCAGCATCACCTTAATCTCTAAGCCAGAGAAAGATGCAGCACTGAAAGAAAATTACAGACCAATATCCCTGATGAACATAGACACAAAAATCCTCAATAAAATTCTGGCCAATAGAGTACAACAACACATCAGGAAAATCATCCACCCAGACCAAGTGGGATTCATCCCTGGTATGCAGGGATGGTTCAACATTCGCAAATCAATCAATGTGATTCACCACATTAACGACTGCAAAAGAAAAACCATATGGTTATCTCAATTGATGCAGAGAAAGCATTTGATAAAATTCAACACCCTTTCATGATGAAAACTCTAAGCAAATTGGGTATAGAAGGAACATTCCTCAATATAATCAAAGCAATTTATAAAAAACCCACAGCCAGCATCCTATTGAATGGGGAAAAGTTGGAAGCATTTCCACTGAGATCTGGTACCAGACAGGGATGCCCACTCTCACCACTGCTATTTAACATAGTTCTGGAAGTTTTAGCCAGAGCCATCAGACAAGAAAAAGAAATCAAAGGAATACAAATCGAGAAGGAAGAAGTCAAACTATCCCTCTTTGCAGACAATATGATTCTGTACTTAGAGGATCCAAAGAACTCTACTAAGAGACTATTGGAACTCATAGAGGAGTTTGGCAAAGTGGCAGGATATAAAATCAATGCACAAAAATCAACAGCCTTTGTATACACAAGCAATGCCATGACTGAGAAAGAACTGCTAAGATCAATCCCATTCACAATAGCTACAAAAACAATCAAATACCTTGGAATAAACTTAACCAAGGACGTTAAAGATCTCTACGATGAGAATTACAAAATCTTAAAGAAAGAAATAGAAGAGGATACCAAAAAATGGAAAAATCTTCCATGCTCATGAATTGGAACAACCAACATCATCAAAATGTCCATTCTCCCAAAAGCGATTTATAGATTCAATGCAATCCCAATCAAGATACCAAAGACATACTTCTCAGATCTAGAAAAAATGATGCTGAAAATCATATGGAGGCACAAGAGACCTCTAATACCTAAAGCAATCTTGTACAACAAAAACAAAGCCGGAGGCATCACAATACCAGATTTCAGGACATACTACAGGGCAGTTGTAATCAAAACAGCATGGTACTGGTACAGAAACAGATGGATAGACCAATGGAACAGAATTGAAACACCAGAAATCAACCCAAACATCTACAGCCAACTTATATTTGACCAAGGATCTAAAACCAATTCCTGGAGCAAGGACAGTCTATTCAATAAATGGTGCTGAGAAAACTGGATTTCCACATTCAGAAGCATGAAGCAAGACCCCTACCTTACACCTTACACAAAAATCCACTCAACGTGGATTAAAGACCTAAATCTATGTCCTGACACCATTAAGTTATTAGAGAACATTGGAGAAACCCTTCAAGATATTGGCACAGGCAAAGAATTTCTGGAAAAGACCCGGGAGGCACAGGCAGTCAAAGCCAAAATCAACTATTGGGATTGCATCAAATTGAGAAGTTTCTGTACTCCAAAAGAAACAGTCAGGAGAGTGAAGAGACAACCGACAGAATGGGAAAAAATATTTGCAAACTATGCAACAGATAAAGGGTTAATAACCAGAATCTGCAAAGAGATCAAGAAACTCCACAAAAACAAAACCAACAACCCACTTAAGAGATGGGCCAAGGACCTCAATAGACATTTTTCAAAAGAGGAAATCCAAAGGGCCAACAGGCACATGAAAAAATGTTCAAGGTCGCTAGCAATCAGGGAAATGCAAATCAAAACCACAATGAGGTTTCACCTCACCCCGGTTAGAATGGCTCACATGCAGAAATCTACCAACAACAGATGCTGGCGAGGATGTGGGGAAAAAGGGACACTAACCCACTGTTGGTGGGAATGCAAACTGGTCAAGCCACTATGGAAGTCAGTCTGGAGATTCCTCAGAAACCTGAAGATAACCCTACCGTTCGACCCAGCCATCCCACTCCTTGGATTTTACCCAAAGGAGTTTAAATTGACAAACAAAAAAGCGGTCTGCACCCTAATGTTTATTGCAGCACAATTCACAATAGCCAAGACCTGGAACCAACCTAAATGCCCATCAACGGTAGACTGGATGAAGAAATTATGGGATATGTACTCTTTAGAATACTATACTGCAGTAAGAAACAACAAAATCCAGTCATTTGCAACAAAATGGAGGAATCTGGAACACATCATGCTGAGTGAAGTAAGCCAGTCCCAAAGGGACAACTACCATATGTTCTCCCTGATCGGTGACAACTGACTGAACACCAAAAAGGAAACCTCCTGAAGTGAAATGGACACTATGAGAAATGGTGACTTGATCAGCATAGCCCTGACTGTTAATGAACAAATTAATACATTATCCCTCATAGTATTTTTTTTGTCTGTTCTACTTAATATGACTGGTTTAATTCTGTAATTAATACACAGTTATTCTTAAGTGTTGAAATTTAACTGAAATGTGATCCCTGTTAAACATAAGAGTGGGAATAAGAGAGGGAAGAGATGTATAATTTGGGACATGCTCAAGCTGACTTGCCCCAAATGGTAGAGTTAGAAACATACCAGGGGATTCCAATTCAATCCCATCAAGGTGGCATGTACCAATGCCATCTCACTATTCCAAGTGATCAATTTCAGTTCACAATTGATCATAATGAAAGGACTGAGAGTCAAAGGGATCACATAAACAAGTCTAGTACCTGCTAACACTAACCGATAGAATAAATAAAGGGGAGAGTGATCCAACATGGGAAGTGAGATACTCAGCAGACTCATAGAATGGCGGATGTCCTAAATAGCACTCTGGCCTCAGAATCAGCCCTAAAGGCACTCGGATCTGGCTGAAAAGCCCATGAGAGTATTTCAGGCATGGAAAGCCAAGACACTCTGGCAAAAAGATCTCTGTGAGTGAGATCCCAGTGGAAAGAACAGGTCTTCAAAGAAGGAGGTACCTTTCTCTGAAGGGAGGAGAGAACCTCCACTTTGACTAGGACCTTGTCTAAACAAGATAAGAGTTGGAGAACTCAAGGGGCTTCCATAGCCTTGGAAACTCATGACTGGTGCATAGGGAGATTACTGATGCCATAAACAGGAGTGCCAATTTGTAAAGTCAACAACAGGAGTCACGGTGCACTTACTCCTCATGTAGGATCTCTATCCTTAATGTGCTGTACATTGAGGCTTAATGCTATAACGAGTACTCAAACAGTATATTTCACTTTGTGTTTCTATGGGGGTGCAAACGGTTGAAATCTTTACTTAATGTATACTAAACTGATCTTCTGTAAAAAAAAAAAAAAAGAAATTATCAATTCCCAACTTGACTCTCACTGGGATTAAACATGACAATAGGTCTTATCTGATTTCATCATCATTTAAAAAAAATCATCTATTATTTTTCACTTTATGTTTCTGTGTGGGAGCAAACTGTTGAAATCCTTACTTAATGTATACTAAGCTGATCTTCTGTATATTAAGATAATCGAAAATGAATCTTGATGTGAATGGAAGGGGAGAGGGAGTGGGAAAGGGGAGGGTTGTGGGTGGGAGGGACGGTATGGGGGGGAAGCCATTGTAATCCGTAAGTCGTACTTTTGAAATTTATGTTCATTAAATAAAAGATAAAAAAAAATTGCTACATAAAAAAATGCACAGAATAAAAAGGATACCCTTGAATAAACTACAGGGAATCTTTTTTTTAATATTCAGCATATTGATAATGTGGTGAAATTTGAGAAAGATACCAGGTTTGGCAGAAACATGGTTAAGGAGATTTAACAACCTAAATATTTTTATTTTATTCAAGAAGTATGTATTAATTTGTAATTATATATTAATTTAGAAATAAACATTATTCTTAAAAATCAAAAAAAAATTGAACGTAAAAAAAAATCCATATACCAAAAGCAATTTACATATTCAATGTGATCCCAATGAAAATACCAATGACATTCTTCTCAGATCTAGAAAAAAATGAGGCTAAAATTCATATGGAAATACAAAAGACCCCAAATAGCTAAAGCAATCTTTCATACAAAAACAAAGCCAGAGGCATCAAAATACCAGATTTTAAGATATATAACAGGGCAGTCATAATAATACATCCCCTGGGATGGCACTGTGGCATATAAGGTTAAGCCTCTGCAGACATTCCATATGAGCAACTGTTCAGGTCCTGGATGTTCTACCTCTAATCCAGTTGCCTGCTAATGCGCCTGGGAAAATGTGGAAAACGGCCCAAGTGCTTGGGCCCCTGCACTGATATGGGAGACCCAGATGAAATGCCTGGCTCCTGGCTTTTGCCTGGCCAAGCCCCTGCCATTGCAGTCATTCTGGGAGTGAATTAGCAAATGGAAAATAGATCTTTCCCTCTCTCTCTCTCTCTCTCTCTCTCTCCCTCTCTCCTTCTCTCTCTGTATGAGAAATAAACTAATCCTTTAAAAAAAAAAAAAGCGGGCTGGTACTTGCGCAATAAATAGACATGTAGACCACTGGAATAGAATAAAAACTCCATGTGTCTACAACCAACAAATCAATACATGCATCAACAGTCAACTAATCTTTGACAAATAACAGTCTCTTCAGTAAATGATACTGGGAAAATTGGATCTTTGTGTGCAGCAGTATGAAACAAGACCCCTGCCTTACACCTTACATAAAAACAAACTGAAATTGAATCAAGGATCTAAATGATGTGATACCATCAAATTACTAGAGGAGAACATTGGGGAAACTCTGTAAAACATAGGCATTAGCAAAGACTTATTGAAAAGACTCCAGAGGTACAGGCAATCAAAGACAAAATTTTTGTTTTCTTCTTACTATTTGTTGAACTCTTTGCTTAGTGTAGGATTAGTCTTACAAGTATAAAATGAACTGAAAGTACATCATTGTAAAATTAAGAGAGGGAACTAGAGAGAAAGGATGAAGAAGGGTTAGAGTGTGGGCAGGAGGGAGGGTAGAAAGGTGACTATAATTGTGTTCCTAAATCTTTATATAGGAAATATGTGACATTTGCTTACCTTGAATAATTTTTTTTTTTTAAAAAAGAAGAAAAAATGTTGTCTAGTTCAGAAGTGAGATAATGAAAGTTCAAACCAGGACACTATCAATAGAGTATTCAGATCAGGTCCGAAGCACATTTGAAATATAAAACAGATGTCCTTAGAAGGGATTGAAAATGATGATGTACAGAGAGAGAAATCATAGAGACTGGCATTCAAATCATAACCTTAGGTATCAAATAAATTCAGTCTACATTTAGCTCTGATAGTGACAACTATGATACTATAGTCAGCTGGTTTCATCTCCATTATCCAATTTTCTTATTCTGTGGAGTGGAGTGGGTAGGATGATTAACTGATAATGCTCTCAAACAGCTTACCCATCTTTGGATTATAGGAAATGTTCTAAGATGGGTATTGGATTTATGATGTTGATGATGGTAATAGCAGTGGTGGTGATTAGAAAATAATTTCAGTTGTGACACAGGAAAGACAAATAAAATTTAGGAGATGAATAATGAATGGAAGATATATGGATTAATCTATGAGGGAGATTAAGGCTAGAGGTAAACATTTAGGGTTACCACTACGTAGGTAATATCCAGAGTAACTACCCAAGACAGAAGTGCTGAGTGAGTTGGCAAAAATGACCAAGAAACAGTGAGACTGATTGCATTTAAAGAGAGGCCAGGAAAATAATTTCCTGCTGAAAGGAAGATTAAAGTACTAAATGATGAAGACTGTGCAAGAGAGTGAAGAATGAGAGAAAAATCTTTGAATTTGGCAATCAAGAGATCCCATTAATTATCACAAGTGTCAGTTTCGTTGAGTGAGGATAAAGAAAGATAAGATAATTTGGCTGAGGCCTGAAAGAAAGATACAAAAAAGAAGACAGATTCATCTTCAAAGCGCCATTTTTATTAGCTCTATTTTGCATGTGAGAAAGACAGAAGTAGAGAGATTAATTTACTTACCCCAGATCTCAGTTCATCAGCAGTGAAACAAGTATTAAAATCCTGTTTTGTTCAGAGCCTTTGAAATCACAACCCTCATGACTAGTCTATTTGAGATTTACTTTAACAAAATTAATTTACCTACATATAATGAAAAACAAATAGATTTCTCTTTGTTTATAGATAGAGTTCTGATCTATGTGTTAGACATTAACTCTGGTGGAACATGGATAACTTTCAAGGGGAGAAATTTTTCTAAGATGTCAAAATCTCAACTAACCACAAGTTAGCAATTAGATCAGAAGATGGTTTCACTGTGGTGCCACTTAAAAGAAACAATGCTTTTGTTAACAGGGAATTTAGCAGCATTGGATAAGAAAAATTACTTTGATAAATCTTCACATAGCTTTGAATTTGCCCTCTTGGCATGCCCGGTAAAATTAAATTGTATCTTTTCTTGTGGGGGCTAAAAAAAAGAAATTACTCTCAGCTTCTGTGTGCCCCCACCCTTCCTGTAGCCAAGAAAGTAGTTGCTTTTCCAATCACCATTATTGTAATGATGGGCTAAATCCCTGTAAGTCCCAGAGATTATGTGGTCAAATCTCACAGATTGTCTGGAGAATCATTCATTGCCGAAACTGCTTTGGGATTTCCCTAATTCCTCAGATCTATGCCAGACTAAACAGTCACTCATCTACAAAGCACACATGCGCTAGAATCTGATTTACCCCTGAGACTCTTCCATTCTTCAGGACCTCCAAGGAGAGAAATGATTGAAGAAAATGCGATGGAGATGGGAAACTTCAATTTTCTCAAAAAAATTGGTAGAATGTGTTTTGGAAATGAATACATACTATGATGTTGTCATTGAGATACTCAGGCCTCTTGCACACTCAGAGTGATGAGCAGACTTTTGTGTTGATATTTCAGACTAAGAATATACTGTTAGTCAATTAATATTTGTATCTGATATTATATAAACATTAATTTTAATTCATATATATATATATAGAGAGAGAGATAGAGTTAGAGAACGGTTTAACATATGTACTTTTTTCTGTGTATACAGAAATCTTATTAGATCCTACCAATAATGTAACAAAAAAAATTGGGACTAAGACATTAGTCCCAAATAAATTAACTGACACATTTTCCTAAGTCATAAAAGAGACCACAATCTACTCTGAATTTTTCCAACATATATAGTTGAGAACAGCACTTTATTTCTAGCACTGCCATAGGAAACAATCATTCAATCTTGAAAAAATGGAAAAACCCTGTTATGGAATTTGTACAGTAGTTTGTAGAGTAGAGTAGAAAGGAAAAGAAAAATGACGCAAGTAGTAAAGCATCAGATGTTGATAAAAAAGATAAAAAACATAACTACAAGAATATCAGAGGCTATAGGGACAAATAAAACAGGCAAGAGGATTGGAACAATTTAGGGAGAGAAATGGGTAAGGAAGGTGAAATTTTTATTCTAACTGCCTATGAATTAATTATCTACATGAGAGGAAGAGAGGGCATAGAAGAAAAATGAGATTGGTTTCTAGAAACCATAATGGACTCACTTAATGATAACAGTCATAAATTTAGATTGAATCCAGTCATCATGGTTGCATTTGTCAACTGTGTTTCTCCCTGTAATAAGCAGCAAGTTGTAATTCAACCAGTAATAGTAACATGCCAGGTGTTTTCAGCCAGAAGAGGCAGATCCAAAGGATTTGAAAATGTGCAAGACAGACTGATTACAACTATAGCTAGAGCAGAAGAAAGAGGAAAGAGAAGATGGCAAACTAAAGGAGTCATACTCCTCAACCAAGTTAAAGAATTATTGGAGTCAGAATTCTACAAGCACTAAAGTACACGCACAAAATACTGAAGTGCTAAATATTTTGCTTATAGGCACATTTCAATTATTGGCAATGATGTAGCCTAATATGAGGTGTTTACATGGGAAGGAAGACAAGCTTATTATTGTAGTAATTGTCTAGGAATGGAGGCTCTAATGTATTGAGTGTACAGTCCAAATGGGTATTTAAAACATAGGAATTATGAAGTGCTATTGGATAGATTTGGAATCAGAGGTAAACTATTAACAAAATGAGGGGTCCTGATGACAAGGTCAATAGATTGAAACATGAATGGAGAGGTGTATGTATCGACAACTACTGGAATGGACTTCTAAGCAATAGGCTTTTAGAGAGTGCTCTGCTAATGACAGTAAGGAGCAGAGGAAACTTTTATGTCCAAGGGCCAGTCCTACAATGTTACTAAGTGATGAATCAACACCATTTTAATAGATCTTTAAGAAGAGTAGTGTCATCAGCAGGAACAGGTTAGATTTTATTTAGTGTGATAGTTTAAAATCCAGGGGAGAAGGTGAAGGCATAGGAGCTGTCATTAATTGTTATAAGTGAGGTGTGAGAAGGGACATGTGAGGGATTTACAGACTCATTTGGGAATGAAGTACACATAATGACCTGGAAGTTGTAGCTTTGTTCATTACGAACACAAACAGGAATAAAGAATGAGAAATCAGTCCTACAGATCATGAGGACAGACTGTGGCAGTCTAAGATAGGAGAAGGGGACAGATGGATGATAGATGAGGGTCTTGCCAGGAATTTGCAGAATGAAGGAGCTCCACATTTTTTTTTAGTTGAATCACTTGTGATGGGCAAGGAAAGGGAATGGTTATAGAAAATTCACATCCAAAGAAAGTATTCCAAATTATAGCATACGGCTTCATTATATGACTTGTTTACTCAGGTGCCGAACAGAACAGGCATAGGATAGACTACCATGAATTCAAATGATGCTCAAGTAAGATCATCCTGAAATCCTAAGAACTGTTCAACACTAAAATTTTTTCAGTGTGAATTATTAACCTAAAAGATGGGAAGCATTTTATAAAGTGTATCAATCTTAAGGGCTGATTATGAGGCCAGAGTGTTATTAGGACATTTGCCATTCTATGGGTCTGCTGTGTATCTCACTTCCCATGTTGGACCATTCTCTCCCTTTTTTATTCTATCAGCTAGTATTTGCAGACACTAGTCTTGTTTATGTGATCCCTTTGGTTCTTAGTCCTATCATTACGATCAATTGTGAACAGAAATTGATCACGGGGACTAGTGAGACGGCATTGGTACATGCCACCTTGATGGGATTGAATTCGAATCCCCTGGTATGTTTCTAACTCTACTGTTTGAGGTAAGTCAGCTTGAGCATGTCCCGAATTGCACATTTCTTCCCTCTCTTGTTCCCACTCTTATATTTAACAGCAATCATTTTTCAGTTGTTTCAGCACTTAAGAAGACTTGTGTATTGATTACAGTATTCAACCAAAAGTATTAAGTAGAACAAACAAAAAAAATACTAAGAGGGATAACATATTAAGCTGCTCATCAACAGTCAGGGTGAGGGCTGATCAAGTCACCATTTCTCATAGTGTTCATTTCACTTTAACAGGTTTCCTTTTTGGTGCTCAGTTAGTTGTCACCTATCAAGGAGAACAAGTGGTATTTGTCCCTTTGGGATTGGCTTATTTCACTCAACATAATGTTTTCCAAATTCCTAACAGGGATCACTTTTCAGTTAAAATTTAAACACCTAAGAATAATTGTGTGTTAATTACAGAGTTCAACCAATGGTACTATAACAACAACAAAAAAAAATACTAAAATGGATAAGGCATGCAGATCTGGCTGAAATGCCCATGAGAGTATTTCAGGCATGGAAAGCCAAGACACTCTGGGGGAAAAAAAAAAAAAAAACTAAATGAAAGATTTCCACGAGTGAGATCCCAGTGGAAAGAATGGGTCATCAAAGAAGGAGGTACCTTTCTCTGAAGGGAGAAGAGAACTTCCACTTTGACCATGGCCTTGTCTAAATATGATCAGAGTCAGTGAACTCAGGGGGCTTCCATAGCCTTGGCAGCTCATGACAAGAGCCTAGGGTGATTACTGATGCCATAAACAAGAGTGTCAATTTGTTAAGTCAACAACAGGAGTCACTGTGCACTTACTCCTCATGTAGGATCTTTGTCCTTAGTGTGCTGTACATTGAGATTTAATGCTATAAATAGTACTCAAACAGTATTTTTCACTTTATGTTTCTGTGTGGGAGAAAACTGTTGAAATCTTTACTTAATGTATGCTAAATTGATCTTCTGTATATAAAGAGAATCGAAAATGAATCTTGACATGAATGGAAGGGGAGAGGGGGTGGATAAGGGGAGGGTTGCGGGTTGGAGGGACGTTATGGGGGGAAAGTCATTGTAATCAATATTCTGTACTTTGGAAATTTATATTCATTAAATAAAAGTTAAAAAAATAAAGTGTATCAATCTGTCATGATTTTTGAAATTAAGAACAAAAAGGGATGGGAAAGGATGGAGAAAGATGAATTAGGAGGTACTAATTCTTGAATTCTATTGTGCAGTTGAGTATAGATAATGATAATATATTGCACATTTTTCTTAAGAAACAAACATTAGAAGACTTCAGGTGCTTTCAAAATGAGCAATTGTTAAGTGCTTAAAGAGATAAATATATATGCACTGATTGTCCATTATATAATGGATATATGTTCTGAAATATCAAAAATATATACAACGTTTATATGTTTATCTTCTTAGAATTATATCTATTTTCTCTATATTAATCATTCTTTAAAAAAGAAATATATAAGTTGTGCATGATAATCAAAACTTTTAAATAAGAAATTATTCAAATAACAGAAATTTATTAGTTATGAGAAAATTAAAAAATACATTATGCTTTTTTTAAAAGGATTGCTTTTTTCTAAATATTTATTTATTTATTTGAAAGTCAGAGTTACACAGAGAAAGGAAAGGCAGAGAGAGAGAAAGACAGAGAGAGAGAGAGAGTCTTCCACCTGCTGGTTCACTCTCCACTTGGGCGCAGCGGCAGGAACTGCACAGATCCAAAGCCAGGAGCCAAGACTTATTTCAGGTCTCCCACGTGGGAGCAGGGGCCCAAAGACTTGGGCATCTTCCACTGCTTTCCAGCCGAGAGCTGGATTGGGAGTGGAGCAGCCGGGTCTCGAACCAGTGCCCATATGTGATGCCAGCACTTTAGGCCAGGGAGTTAAGCCTCTGTGCCACAGTGCCAGCCCATATATTATGCTTTATACTGAAATAGAAATAATCTGTATTATAGTAGAAAAATGCAATTACTCCCAAATCAATACAACTGTTCATCATTGTACTGGAGAACACAAGAGATGAGAGTAAATTTTAACACTAGAAAGAAAGTGACAGATCATTTCTACTTATAATGTAGATAGGTGCCTCCCTAGAAAATTCCAGAACATCAGTTGCCCAACTAACAGAGCTCATCTGAGATGGAAAAACTCAAATGAACTACAAATGAAAACTAAAGCACATTCTTATACAGAATAATTACCAAATACAATTAAATTCAGCATAATAAATGAAAAAGTCCTTGCTAAAAATGCGTATTTGACAAGAATTATATTAAAGGGGAATCTTAAAAATCTCACTAAACAATAAGAACAGTGAACAATAACTCAAAATTATGTCCATTAATGGACACTCAATATTTTAGAAATGTAATTTCATCCTAACATAAATAGTAAATCAAGAAAGGAGTAGAATCTTAAAAAAATAAGTTATAAAACATAAAAGTATATTATAAACTTTATTAATTGAAATGCTAGGATGGTTTCAAGTTTATCTCTGTTATGTGGGATGCTAGAAAGAACACTGCTCCCACACATACAATAACAATAAAAGTCTAGATGAAATTCTACTTAGGGTTGGGTCTGTAACACCAAAGTTAAGACTTCATTTGGAATGCCTGCAGCCCATGTTGCAGTGTAGGAGTTCAAGACTTTGCTCCTCCTCCAATTCAAGATCCTGCTAATGCTCACCCCTAGGGGAAGCAGGGGATGCTCAAGTTCTTGGGTTCCTGCTACCCATGTGGAAGACCTGGGTGAGGTTCTTGGCTCCTGACTTCTACTTTGCCCAACAGTGGCTGTTTCAGTCAATTGGGGAGTGAGGAGTGAAATAGTGGATGGAAGAACTCTGTCTTTCCATCTCCTTCTCTCTCTCTTTCAAAAAATAAGAAAAAATAAATAAATGCCAATTAACAACTTCTAAAATTCATTAGAAACCTAACTTGTGGGTAAACAACCAACCCCATATTTAGAGATGGGCAGCTGTCTCTGAGAGAGAAAGGATCTAGCATTTGGTTAGTTGGGGCAGCTTCTGATTTTCCTCCTTGGAATCTTAGTTTGAATTCTATGTAAATTTACCTCCCCCTTAGCGTTTTTTCATGATTATGCGTCATTTTACTTTGTCATGATTATATTTAATGAATTTTGATGAATGCAGGGTTCTTTTTACGCTGTTGAGTGTCTAGATTTTCTTTCTTTTTTTTTTTTTTTTTTTTTAATAACTGTCAGGCTACATTTGTTACTGTGGTTCTATTTGTTCCGTTTGATATGGGATCAGGTAGCTCACAAAACCCTGCTCCATTACTCTTCTGTCTGTCTGTCAGAACACCCCCTCTTCAGGATGCCTTATTTTCTTCCATGACCTGGGCAAGGGCTGCCATGTAAATGTGTATATTAAAATACACGTGGAATTTCATGGATGAGCCATAAATCTCCCAGGTGACCACATCACCTCATCAAAGAAAATATGTAGGTGCTGGCTCTTTTGCATAGATGGTGCTGAGGTTGTTCTCTCTGTTTCCAAGCCCCCAACCCCCTTCTCTCTCTGGCCCACTCTAACTATGCCCCCATTTGTGTGCTTGCTTTCTTACCTTGTAAATAATTTTATCCTTTGTGTGCCATATATGTTCCTATTTTTAAAATGCTTTGTAAGTAAAGGCAAGGACCCAGATTAAAATAAAACCAAACTTCTCTCATTACATGTTCAGCACTTTTATAAGTAACCTTGTTGGGGGGTATATATGGTACATTAGAGAAGATTTGGTCCTACTTCCAAGTGCCATTCTGGCCTCTCTACTGAATTCACTGAGTGACTGATCAGACGCCCCACTGTGACCACTTACAATGCAAAATCACGCCAGCTCCAAGATCCACTCAGCTCACAGCTCATCAGTTGCTTTTTTTCCCAGATCTTGAATTAATTTCATGAATATACATCTTTGTTTTATCTCAGACCATTCTGTCTCACTGATATTTCTCAAAGACTCAAGTTCTTTTTTTAACTTTTATTTAATAAATATAAATTTCCAAAATACAGCTTTATGATTATAGTGGCTCCCCCCCCACCCCGTAACTTCCCTCCCACCCACAACCCTCCCATCTCCCACTACCTCTCCCATTCCATTCACATCAAGATTCATTTTCAATTATCTTTATATACAGAAGATCAATTTAGTATATACTAAGTAAAGATTTCAGCAGTTTTCACCACGCAGAAACACAGGTATAAAGTACTGTTTGAGTGCTAGTTATAGCATTAATTCACATTGTACAACACATGAAGGACAGAGATCGTACATGGGGAGTAAGTGCACGGTGACTCCTGTTGTTAATTTAACAATTGACACTCTTATTTATGACATTAGTGATCACCCGAGGCTCTCGTCATGAGCTGCCAAGGCTATGGAAGGCTCTTGAGTTCGCCAACTCCGATCTTATTTAGACAAAGCCATCGTCAAAGTGGAAGCTCTCTCCTCCCTTCAGAGAACAGTACCTCCTCCTTTGATTGCCCGTTCTGTCCGCAGGGATCTTCACTCACAGAGATCTTTCATTTGGGTCATATATTTTTTGGCAGAGTGAAAGACTCAAGTTCTTAAAACCCCCATGCAGATTTGGAACGTTTTGTGCTACCAACTCTCTTCCTGGCTGGAACTCTGCCTGCTTTCCTCAGTTACCTCAGTGTCACTAACTTCAATTTCTGTCCCTTAGATTGAGTGACACTACGACTCTGAGACAGCCCGGCCTCACTCTCTCCAGAATGTATTCCTAGGAACAGAGCTGGGGCTACCAAATGTTCAGTTATATTTTTCTCTTCTCTCAAGGATCACAGTTCTGCAACGACTGTTTTTCAATCAGTAAAACTATC
Source organism: Oryctolagus cuniculus (assembly GCF_964237555.1). Classification (NCBI taxonomy): domain Eukaryota; kingdom Metazoa; phylum Chordata; class Mammalia; order Lagomorpha; family Leporidae; genus Oryctolagus; species Oryctolagus cuniculus. Next base: position 14,072,627 of record NC_091436.1, on the reverse strand, counting down.
ATTTCATATATTTCTCCCAGTTTTCTTCTGATTTTTTTGAATAGCAGAGAAAGAGAAAGATAGAGATCTCCCATCTGCTGATTTATTGCCCCAATGCCTGAAATGAGCAGTCCTGGGCCAGACCAAAGCCTGGAACCTGAGACTCAATCAGGGTCTACTATGTGGATGGCACAAACCCAAGTACTTGAGCCATCACCTGCTGCCTCCCAGCATACACATAAGCAGGAAGCTGGAATCAGGAGAGATCCAGGACTCCAACTTAGGCATTCAGATAATAAGCAATGTCTTAACTGCAACACCAAATGCCCATATTCATTTTTTTTGCTTGTTTGTCCTGTTTTGATAGCAGTAATTATTCCATCATAGCAGGAACCAGAAGCCTCCTCTTAGAGGAGCTGATAGGCTCCAGACTCAAATAAAAGATATGAAAATGCCAAGGCAAAAATTGATAAAAGCTCTTAACACCAGACAAAACAAAAACAAGAATGCATGAACAAACTGAGCTCATTTTTTAATTTTACTTATTGTGTCTGAAAATTGATTATGACCCAGAAATGCACTGGAACTCAAAGACTGGCAGATGCCAAGCCAGACCTCCCATGCTCCAGTCAACATGCCTCTTTGAGGTTGAACTCTCTCTGGAGTAGTGTTTCTGTCTTACATATTGGCCCTATGCTGGGTGTCATTTCACCATGGCAGATAATCAGAGATACTTTTTCACAGGGAATTTTTTGTTCCTTGATTTGTTTCCAACTTCCTGAATGCCACTCTATTTGGGCTATATTCACATGTATCAAGAATTGTTAGCTCATCAGTAAACACTCTAATTAGAACATAAAGCACAAAGAATTCTTCCTGGGTTTTCGTAGTTCTTTGCCCTTCTTCTTGTCACTTGTCTCTTAAATGTGTGTAGCACTATATTTCAGAGTTTTAACAGCCTCTTCTATAATTTCTTGCATAGTTAAAATGTCAGAGTATCAAAATACAATTATATCATTATTGAATAGGAGAGGATAGCATGAAATTCTGAAACTAATTCTATTTTTCCAGTAATATATGTCTTTGTGCGTAGCTGTAATGTTGTCTCTTTTTTTCAGAGTATTTTCACCCCTTTCTTTGGAGAATTTAAATGTTTTTTCCCTACTTAGGGTCTTTGAATGTGACCTGATTTTTATGAAAGCATCTTCTTAGGATTATGACTTTTTAAAAATGCCATTAGAGTACAGATAAATGTCTATGAGATTTTATATTGCTTTTTCTGAAAAATAAAAAATGAAAATGACATGATGGAAATATTTTCATATCCTGATTTAAGTATATTTAATGTCACCACAAAGAGAAGCAAAAAACTGATAGATGTCATTGTTTCCTAATCTATTTATAGTAATTGTCTTTGCTTAGTGTTATATTTGTCAGTGAAAACAATTCCCAATTTGTGCAATAAATTAGGTTTAAGAAGTTTTATGTCCTCTTCCCTAACCCTACACATCATTTACATCTGCTTTGTGCAGGTGGAATTTGCTTTTTCAGAATCATTACCTTCCTCTTTCACCATAATTTTTTTAAAGAAACAAACAACAACAAGAGCTCTAAATATGCATCAGACAGAGGCTGATGATAAGAGGACTCTGATACTGCATGGCGTTTCAATTAGTATCTAATTAGGAGCACACAAAGTCCTTGTGGCAGATGGCATTATTGGCCCCAGTCCTCATATTTCATTACATGACTTTCCAGTTTCTCCCATTAAAGGACCAGAGTACATTTCCCCACACTTTGCTGTCGAGTTCAGCTGCATGACCTGCATTTAGAGAAAAGAATGGGACAGAATTGCTGGTGTTCCTATTTTTTGGTCTGAATGAGAAGGGGCCGCCTACATTTTTCCTGCATTCTTGGGCTGTCATCACCATCATGAAAAGAATTCCTGAGGTGCACTGAATTGCATCCTACCTAAGAGAAGGAGTTTGCACTCCTTCTAGTCTTCACAAACAACCATCAGAGCTATAGAAACCCAAACTTGCATTGCTGTTCCCTGAGATACAAAGGTAGCACAAATGTTGGGAATGCACCCAAAACCAAGAGAATAAATGAAGTAGAATTCACACCCTCTGGAATTATACTACAAGGCATTTTATAGAATACCTGTATAGTATCTTGCCACTTAAATTCAGCCATTTAAACTCACCATATCTTGTGCAAATTCATCAAATCCTTGCCATCCCCATGGTGTTCCTTGGATTAGTGAAGCATTCTTTTCAGCTCACTCAGAGACAACTGTTTCACGGAAGGTATTAATCTAAAGAGTTAAGCCACTCATTGGGATGCTGAGTGCCTGGGTTTGAGTTCTGGCTCATCTCCGATTCCAGCTTCCTGCTAATGCGCACCCAGGAGACGGTAATATGGCTTGAATAGTTGGGTGCTCTTTCACCAACATGAAGATGCATTTTGGATTCCTAGTTCCCAGCATCAGTTCCAGCTCAGTCATGGCCATTGTGGACGTTAGGAGAATGAACCAATGGATGAATTCTCTCCCTCTTTCTCCCTCTGCCTCCTAAATAGATAAAAATAAATAACAACTCCCTCAAACTAACTTTGGCATATATTTGCCTCATTTGTCCTGCGAACAAGAGATCAACAATGCATTCACAGCTCAAGGAAATAATCTGGCTCAGACTAGAAGATATCAGGTATCTGATTGTTGTATGCTATTACTGGTTATAGCTCTAGTACCAGAAATAGTTAAACTATGCATTATAGCAATAAAATTCACTCTCCTTTGGCTTTGTAACCATGTAACCTCAGAAGAATATAATGGTGAGCAATACCCATAGCCAAAATGTCACTATTATTTGGATGACAAAAATCACTTAAGCAGTATACATAGTATTTTATATTGAAATTTAAGAAAAATTCCATTTATCAGGTGTAACTTAAGCTCACAGTTTTAATGGATTTTTAAAAAGTTGAATTGTCAAAGACCACTTAAAAATTTGTTTTTAACTTCAGCTTATTCCACCCTATTGAAAATTAATAGGCCGGCGCTGCAGCTCACTAGGTTAATCCTCTGCCTGCTGTGCTGGCACCCCGGGTTCTAGTCCTGGTCGGGGCGCCGGATTCTGTCCCGGTTGCCCCTCTTCCAGGCCAGCTCTCTGCTGTGGCCCGGGAGTGCAGTGGAGGATGGCCCAGGTCCTTGGGCCCTGCACCCACAGGGGAAACCAGGAGGAAGCACCTGGCTCCTGGCTTCGGATTGGCGCAGCGCGCTGGCCACAACGCGCTGGCCGTAGTGGCCACTTGGGAGGTGAACCAACGGAAAAAAGGAAGACCTTTCTCTCTGTCTCTCTCTCTCTCACTGTCTAACTATGCTTGTCAAAAGAAAAAAAAAATGAGAGAGAATTAATAGTTCAAATGACCAAGTCCCAAGCCACATATTCCAAGGGTGGTAAAAGTGGAAGCTATGGATTAAATAAAAGTACCCAGGTGCTGTAAATGCAGCATCTTAAAATCCAAGCTTGAGGTGGCATCTTCCTTTTCCCCTTAGCCATAGTCTGCAGAGAATTCAAGATGAAGGGAAGGAGATTTGCCTGGCCAGAGACAGATGGGAGGAAACACGGATGTCTGGACAGTGGCCAGTCTGTACAGGGAAGTGCTCCTGAGAACAGAGAACCTCCATACACCTGCTGTTCCAGGCAGTCTCCCCACAGCATCCTCAGAGTGCGGAAGAAGAGGCAGTTCCTAGTCTCCTGAACTTACACTGGTGACGAGGCGCTGGATGTGTGGGCACTAGGTGACTGCTTGTCCCTGCCTTTGCTAAAAGAGCAGGAGCTCCGGAAGATGATAATTTTTAATGATTCCTCACCACCGACCTCTATAAGGAGCTTTTCTGCAGCACTGAACACAAGGGCCTCCTTGCACAAATAAGGTTTTGCGTTAAAATATTCAAGTAGGAATTGTGTGCTTAACAAGTGGGGGATAATTTATTTGATTATACCTTTAAGTCGCAGTTGTAATACATCAGTAGAGATCTTTGCAGAGAACAGCATTTTTCACTTGGTAAAAAATGTAAAATTATTGCCAGATTTTTATGAGTCATTATTCCGAATCACACTGAGCTTTTATTTTGCCATGCAAGTTAATGTTTCTGAAGTACTCACATTAAAAAGGCACTCATTTATCACTCTTCTAGCTTGTAAATTTCCCCTACTAAATAAAGTAATTTGGCCACATTACTGTGGAATAATGTTGTGTCAAATTTTGTCATTAGAATGGAATCATTTGTTATCATTGTGAATATGATCAATCATTACATTCTTTCTTTTAATTTAATTTAAGCAGACTTTTAAAATAATTGTACCTTCATGATACTATTGTAATCTTTTTTACAGAGGAAATATTTAGCAATGATTTGGGTTCAGGATTATTTTTCAATGATATTTTAAATGAATACCCACAAAAGGGATCTGAGAAACATACCTATGTCATATTGCCGCATATGGGGTTTTTCTTAGCAATAAATCATACCTATCAATTTCCTTATTCATAGAGATTCATGTAATCATGGTTCTAATAGTCAAAGTGTATTAAACAGTTATAAAATTTTTTCATCTGCTCCTTGTTTTAAATGGAATAATTCATGTAATGCTGAAAAGTACCCAGTGAGGTAGGTACTAATAATATCTATTTATCAGGTGAGAAGTGAGCTCATGAAAGTTCAGTGATTTTCCCCTATTTTTCACAACTAGTTAATATCAAAGAAGAAGTTTAAATCCATGCATATTGTTTCTAGAGCCTATGCTTATATTTTCTATAGAATAAGAAAGAAAATTAAATCTATATTGATAGCCAACATGAGTGGAGAAAATCCCAGAATCCAGAGGTAAAATCAGAAAATGACCAAATCAACCAACTTAACTGAAAGGAGGAAGAATAGCACAATGCAACTAAATTTAAATTGATACAGTTTTAAATTGTTCAAAACTGCTTTTCCAGGGCCAAGACAATGACTTTCAAATAAATATAGTAAGTTTTTGTAAAGACAAACAAACAACTAAATAAAGCAAAACAAACAAAAACTTTTATTTAGTAGCACTCTCTTTGGCCTTAGTCGCATGTGATAGTTCTTTCATAATATAAATGATGAAACAAGAACCTATACTCAGGTCAGAGCACCAGTAGGCAATGGCAAAATATAATATAATATAGTAAGTGACTTCAGCAAAACTTCTTTGAGTCTTTGGTTGTCTTAACTTAAAAATAGGAGTGCTGATACTATTTCTAAGGTTACATTTACTTTAAATAATATATAATTAACAATCATTTTATTTTTTTCTTTAAAAGGATTTATTTTATTTATTTTTTAAAATTTATTTATTAAATATAAATTACCAAAGGACAGTATATGGATTACAATGGCTTCCCCCCCATAACTTCCTTCCCACCTGCAACCCTCCCATCTCCCGCTCCCTCTCCCATCGCATTCACATCAAGATTCATTTTCAATTATCTTTATATACAGAAGATCAATTTAGTATATATTAAGTAAAGATTTCAACAGTTTGCACCCACACAGAGAAACAAAGTGAAACATACTGTTTGAGTACTAGTTATAGCGTTAATTCACCTTGTACAACACATTCAGGACAGAGATCCTACATGGGAAGTAAAGGCACAGTGACTCTTGTTGTTGACTTAACAATTAGGCACTCTTCTTTGTGGCGTCAGTAATCTCCCTAGCCTCTTATCATGAGTTGCCAAGGCTATGGAAGGCTCTTGAAATTGCCAACTCCGATCTTATTTAGACAAGGTCATAGTCAAAGTGGAAGTTCTCTCCTCCCTTCAGAGAAAGGTACCCCCTTCTTGATATCCCATTCTTTCGACTGGGACCTCACTCACAGAGATCTTTCATTTAGGTGTTTTGTTTTTGTTTTTGTTTTTTTTTGTTTTTTTGTTTTTTGTTTTTGTTTTTTTTTTTTTTTTTTTTTTTTTTTTTTTTTTTTTTTTTTTTGCCAGAGTTTCATGGCTTTCCATGCCTAAAATACTCTCATGTGCTCTTCAGCCAGATCAAATGCCTTAAGGGCTGATTCTGAGGCCAGAGTGCTGTTTAGGACATCTGCCATTCTATGAGTCTGCTGTGTATCCTGCTTCCCATGTTGATCATTCTCCCCTTTTTAATTCTATCAGTTAGTATTAGCAGAGACTATTCTTGTTTATGTGATCCCTTTGACACTTAGACCCATCATTATGATCAATTGTGAACTGAAATTGATCACTTGGACTAGTGAGATGGCATTGGTACATGCCACCTTGATGGGATTGAATTAGAATCCCCTGGTATGTTTCTAACTCTACTGTTTGAGGCAAGTCAGATTGAGCATGTGCCAAAATGTACATCTCCAGCTTTGTTTTTGTTGTACAAGATGTTTTAGCTATTCAAGGTCTCCTGTGTCTCCATATGAATTTCAGCATCATTTTTTTTCCAGGTCTGAGAAGAATGTCTTTGGTATCTTGATTGGTATCGCATTGAATCTATAAATTGCATGACACTGATTCTTCCAATCCATGAGCATGGAAGAGATTTTCCATTTTTTGGTATCTTCTTCAATTTCTTACTTTAAGATTTTGTAATTCTCATCGTAGAGATCTTTAACGTCCTTGGTTAAGTTTATTCCAATGTATTTGATTGTTTTTGTGGCTATTGTGAATTGGATTGATCTTAGAAGTTCTTTCTCAGCCCTGGCTTTCCTGTGTATACAAAGGCTGTTGATTTTTGTGCATTGATTTGATATCCTGCTACTTTGCCAAACTCTTCTATGAGTTCCAATAGTCTTTTCTAGAGTTCTTTGGGTCTCCTAAATAAGAATCATATCATCTGCAAAGAGGGATAATTTGACTTCTCCTTCCCAATTTGCATCCATTCAATTTCTTTTTCTTGCCTGATGGCTCTGGCTAAAACTTCCAGAACTATATTGAATAGCAGTGGTGAGAGTGGGCATCTCTGTCTGGTACCAAATCTCAATGGAAATGCTTCCAACTTTTCCCCATTCCATATGCTGCCCATGAGTTTTTGATACACTGCTTTGATTGTATTGAGGAATGATCCTTCTATACGAAATTTGCTTAGAGTTTTCATCATGAACGTGTGTTGTATTTTATCAAATGCTTTCTCTGTATCTACTGAGATAATCATATGGTTTTTCTTCTGCAGTTTGTTAATGTGGTGTATCACATTGATTGATTTGCAAACATTGAACTATCCTTGCATACAAGAGCTAAATTCCATTTGGTCTGGGTGGATGATCTTTCTGATGTGTTGTTGTATTCTATTGGCAAGAATTTTATTGAGTATTTTTGCGTCTATGTTCATCAGGGATATTGGTCTGTAATTTTTTTTATCTTTTATATAATGAATATAAATTTCTAAAGTACGACTTATGGATTACAATGGCTTCCCCCCATACCGTCCCTCCCACCCACAACCCTCCCCTTTCCCACTCCCTCTCCCCTTCCATTCACATCAAGATTCATTTTCGATTATCTTAATATACAGAAGATCAGTTTAGTATACATTAAGTAAGGATTTCAACAGTTTGCTCCCACACAGAAACATAAAGTGAAAAATAATAGATGATTTTTTTTAAATGATGATGAAATCAGATCAGACCTATTGTCGTGTTTAATCCCAGTAAGAGTCCAGTTGGGAATTGATAATTTCTTTTTTTTTTTTTTTTACAAAAGATCAGTTTAGTATGCATTAAGTAAAGATTTCAACAGTTTGCATCCCCATAGAAACACAAAGTGAAATACACCGTTTGAGTACTCGTTATAGCATTAAGCCTCAATGTACAGCACATTAAGGACAGAGATCCTACATGAGGAGTAAGTGCACAGTGACTCCTGTTGTTGACTTTACAAATTGACACTCCTGTTTATGGCATCAGTAATCTCCCTATGCACCAGTCATGAGTTTCCAAGGCTATGGAAGCCCCTTGAGTTCTCTGACTCTTATCTTGTTTAGACAAGGTCCTAGTCAAAGTGGAGGTTCTCTCTTCCCTTCAGAGAAAGGTACCTCCTTCTTTGAAGACCTGTTCTTTCCACTGGGATCTCACTCACAGAGATCTTTTTGCCAGAGTGTCTTGGCTTTCCATGCCTGAAATACTCTCATGGGCTTTTCAGCCAGATCCGAGTGCCTTTAGGGCTGATTCTGAGGCCAGAGTGCTGTTTAGGACATCTGCCATTCTATGAGTCTGCTGAGTATCTCACTTCCCATGTTGGATCACTCTCCCCTTTATTTATTCTATTGGTTAGTGTTAGCAGGTACTAGACTTGTTTATGTGCTCCCTTTGACTCTCAGTCCTTTCATTATGATCAATTGTGAACTGAAATTGATCACTTGGACTAGTGAGATGGCATTGGTACATGCCACCTTGATGGGATTGAATTGGAATCCCCTGGTATGTTTCTAACTCTACCAATTGGGGCAAGTCAGCTTGAGCATGTCCCAAATTATACATCTCTTCCCTTTCTTATTCCCACTCTTATGTTTAACAGGGATCACATTTCAGTTAATTTTCAACACTTAAGAATAACTGTGTGATAATTACAGAATTAAACCAGTTATATTAAGTAGAACAGACAAAAAAATACTAAGAGGGATAATGTATTAAGTTGTTCATTAACATTCAGGGCTATGCTGATCAAGTCACCATTTCTCATAGTGTCCATTTCACTTCAGGAGGTTTCCTTTTTGGTGTTCAGTCAGTTGTCACCGATCAGGGAGAACATATGGTATTTGTCCCTTTGGGACTGGCTTACTTCACTCAGCATGATGTGTCCCAGATTCCTCCATTTTGTTGCAAATGACTGGATTTTGTTGTTTCTTACTGCAGTATAGTATTCTAAAGAATACATATCCCATAATTTCTTTATCCAGTCTAACGTTGATGGGCATTTAGGTTGGTTCCAGGTCTTGGCTATTGTGAATTGTGCTGCAATAAACATTAGGGTGCAGACCCCTTTATTGTTTTTCAATTTAAACTCCTTTGGGTAAATTCCAAGGAGTGGGATGGCTGGGTCGAACGGTAGGGTTATCTTCAGGTTTCTGAGGAATCTCCAGACTGACTTCCATAGTGGCTTGACCAGTTTGCATTCCCACCAACAGTGGGTTAGTGTCCCTTTTTCCCCACATCCTCGCCAGCATCTGTTGTTGGTAGATTTCTGCATGTGAGCCATTCTAACCGGGGTGAGGTGAAACCTCATTGTGGTTTTGATTTGCATTTCCCTGATTGCTAGCAACCTTGAACATTTTTTCATGTGCCTGTTGGCCATTTGGATTTCCTCTTTGGAAAAATGTCTATTGAGGTCCTTGGCCCATCTCTTAAGTGGGTTGTTGGTTTTGTTTTTGTGGAGTTTCTTGATCTCTTTGTAGATTCTGGTTATTAACCCTTTATCTGTTGCATAGTTTGCAAATATTTTTTCCCATTCTGTCAGTTGTCTCTTCACTCTCCTGACTGTTTCTTTTGCAGTACAGAAACTTCTCAATTTGATGCAATCCCAATAGTTGATTTTGGCTTTGACTCCCTGTGCCTCCCGGGTCTTTTCCAGAAATTCTTTGCCTGTGCTAATATCTTGAAGGGTTTCTCCAATGTTCTCTAATAACTTAATGGTGTCAGGATGTAGATTTAGGTCTTTAATCCACGTTGAGTGGATTTTTGTGTAAGGTGTAAGGTAGGGGTCTTGCTTCATGCTTCTGCACGTGGAAATCCAGTTTTCCCAGCACCATTTATTGAATAGACTGTCCTTGCTCCAGGAATTGGTTTTAGATCCTTGGTCAAATATAAGTTGGCTGTAGATGTTCGGGTTGATATCTGGTGTTTCAATTCTGTTCCATTGGTCTATCCATCTGTTTCTGTACCAGTACCATGCTGTTTTGATTACAACTGCCCTGTAGTATGTCCTGAAATCTGGTATTGTGATGCCTCCGGCTTTGTTTTTGTTGTACAAGATTGCTTTAGCTATTCGAGGTCTCTTGTGCCTCCATATGAATTTCAGCATCATTTTTTCTAGATCTGAGAAGAATGTCTGTGGTATCTTGATTGGGATTGCATTGAATCTATAAATTGCTTTTGGGAGAATGGACATTTTGATGATGTTGATTCTTCTAATCCATGAGCATGGAAGATTTTTCCATTTTTTGGTATCCTCTTCTATTTCTTTCTTTAAGATTTTGTAATTCTCATCGTAGAGATCTTTAACGTCCTTGGTTAAGTTTATTCCAAGGTATTTGATTGTTTTTGTAGCTATTGTGAATGGGATTGATCTTAGCAGTTCTTTCTCAGTCATGGCATTGCTTGTGTATACAAAGGCTGTTGATTTTTGTGCATTGATTTTATATCCTGCCACTTTGCCAAACTCCTCTATGAGTTCCAATAGTCTCTTAGTAGAGTTCTTTGGATCCTCTAAGTACAGAATCATATTGTCTGCAAAGAGGGATAGTTTGACTTCTTCCTTCTCGATTTGTATTCCTTTGATTTCTTTTTCTTGTCTGATGGCTCTGGCTAAAACTTCCAGAACTATGTTAAATAGCAGTGGTGAGAGTGGGCATCCCTGCCTGGTGCCAGATTTCAGTGGAAATGCTTCCAACTTTTCCCCATTCAATAGGATGCTGGCTGTGGATGATTTTCCTGATGTGTTGTTGTACTCTATTGGCCAGAATTTAATTGAGGATTTTTGCGTCTATGTTCATCAGGGATATTGGTCTGTATTTTTCTTTCAGGGCTGCATCTTTCTCTGGCTTAGGGATTAAGGTGATGCTGGCTTCATAGAAAGAATTTGGGAGGATTCCCTCTTTTTTGATTGTCCTGAATAGTTTGAGAAGAAATGGGATTAGTTCTTCTTTAAATGTCTGGTAGAATTCAGCAGTGAATCCATCTGGTCCTGGGCTGTTATTTGTTGGGAGGGCCTTAATTACTGTTTCAATTTCTGTCTCAGTTATGGGTCTATTTAGGTTTTCTATGTCTTCATGGTTCAATTTTGGTAGATTGCATGTGTCCAGGAATCTATCCATTTCTGATAGGTTTTCCTGTTTGCTGGCATACAGGTCCTTGCAGTAATTTCTGATGATTCTTTTTATTTCTGTGGTGCCTGTTGTTACGTTTCCTTTTTCATCTCTGATTTTATTGATTTGGGTCTTTTCTCTTCTTTTTTTAGTTAGTTGGGCCAATGGGGTGTCAATTTTGTTTATTTTTTCAAAAAAACCAGCTTCTCGCTTGGCTGATTTTTTGTAGTGTTTTTTTGGATTCAATCCTGTTAATTTCTTCTCTGGTTTTAATTATTTCTCTTCTCCTACTAGATTGGGGTTTGGTTTGCTGCAGTTTTTCTAGGTCCTTGAGATGCGCTGAAAGCTCATTTATTTGGTACCTTTCCAATTTCTTGATATAGGCACCTATTGCTATAAATTTGCCTCTCAATACTGCTTTTGCTGTATCCCATAAATTTTGATATGTTGTGTTGTTGTCTTCATTTACTTCTAGAAAGTTTTTGATTTCTCTTTTGATTTCTTGAATGACCCAGTGTTCATTCAGGAGCATGCTGTTCAGTCTCCATGTGTTTGCATACTTTCTGGGGTTTCCTGAGTTGCTAATTTCCAGCTTCATTCCGCTGTGGTCTGAGAAGCTGCATGGTATGATTCTAATTCTTTTAAATTTGCTGAGACTTGCTTTATGGCCTAGTATGTGATCAATCCTAGAGAAGGTTCCATGCACTGCTGAAAAGAATGTGAAGTCTGTAGATGTAGGGTTGAAAGTTCTGTAGATATCTGTTAGATCCATTTGGGCAATAGTGTCAATTAAATCTGCTGTTTCCTTGTTGATCTTCTGTCCGGATGATCTGTCTATTTCTGAGAGTGGAGTATTGAAGTCCCCCAGTACTATTGTATTGGAATCTAAATCTCCCTTTAAGTCCCTTAACATATCTTTTAAATAGACCGGTGCCCTGTAATTAGGTGCATATACATTGATAATAGTTATATCTTCCTGTTGAATTGAACCCTTAATCATTATATAGTGTCCCTCTTTGTCTCTCTTAACAGTTTTTGTATTAAAGTTTATTTTATCTGATATTAATATGGCTACACCTGCTTTTTTTTGGTTTCTGTTGGCATGGAATATCTTTTTCCAACCTTTCACTTTCAGTCTGCATGCCTCTTTGTTAGAGAGATGTGTTTCTTGTAGGCAACAAATAGTTGGGTTGTGTTCTTTGAGCCAGTCAGCCAAACGGTGTCTTTTAACTGAAGAATTCAGACCATTAATGTTCAATGTGACTATTGATACATAGTGACTTTGCCCTGCCATTTTCCCGGAAATATTTTCTAGTATATGCTTTGAGCTTCCCATGCTCTTTTACTGGTAGGTGTTCTTCCTTTCCCTTCTTTCATATTGATGGCCGTGTTTCTGTGTTTCTGAGTGTAGCACATCTTTAAGTATCTTTTGCAGGGCCGGACGAGTGGCCACAAAGTCTTTCAATTTCTGTTTGCTATGAAAGGTCTTTATTTCACCTTCATTCACAAATGAGAGCTTTGCAGGATATAATATTCTGGGCTGGCAATTTTTCTCTCTTAGCACCTGTGCTATGTCTCGCCATTCCCTCCTAGCCTGTATGGCTTCTGATGAGAAGTCTGCTGTGAGTCTGATTGGAGATCCTCTGAGAGTAATCTGACGTTTCTCTCTTGCACATTTTAGGATCTTTTCTTTATGTTTCACTGTGGTAAGTTTAATTACCACGTGTGGTGGTGAGGATCTCTTTTGGTCATGTTTATTGGGGGTTCTATGAGCTTCCTGTACTAGGATGTCTCTGTCCTTCTCCACACCTGGAAAGTTCTCTGCTAGTATCTCACTAAAAAGGCCTTCTAATCCTTTCTCTCTCTCCATGCCTTCAGGAACTCCTAGAACTCGAATGTTGTTTTTTTTAATAGTATCCTGTAGATTCCCAACAATATTTTTTAGATTTCTAATTTCCTCTTCTTTTCTTTGGTTTGACTGTATGTTTTCCTGTTCTCTATCTTCTAAGTCCGATATTCTCTCTTCTGCTTCACCCATTCTGTTTTTAAGGCTTTCTAATGTGTTTGTCATTTGATCTATTGAGCTCTTCATTTCATTTTGATTTCTCTTCACTATCACACTTTCCTGTTCTACTAGTTTCTGAGTTTCATTTTGATTCTTCCTTAAAATTTCATTTTCACGAGAGAGATTTTCAATCTTGTCCAATAAGGATTTCTGTAGTTCAAGGATTTGCTTTCGAAAACTTCCAAATGTTCTTATCATAAATTTTTTGAAATCCGTATCTTGCATTTCTTCTATCTCATCATCTTCATAATCTTGGTTTGGGGTGTTTTGTTTATTTGGAGGCATCATAGTGTCATCGTTGATCTTGTTCCCTTAATTTCTGTGTTTGTTACTTGGCATAGTTAATTCTTCTTGCGTCACTGTGCATTTTTGTTTTTTTTATTTCATACTATGTCCGTGTTAAGTGGACTGCCTGCTGTTGGAGGAGCCTTGGAGGCCTGAGATGGGTGCGGGCTGAGAGCTCTGCTTGGTTCTTCCTGGTTAAGGGTGTGCAAAGGTGACACCCTCAGGTTATGCGTGGTAAATCTCTCTCTTTTTATTTATTTATTTATTTTATTTATTTGGGGGGTAAGTAACACCGCACAGCACGGCTGTGCAGAATTCATGGTATTTAGCTTCCAGTCTCTGGCTTCTACCCCCAGAGTCCGTTTAGGCTCCTCTGGACTCCCACTGGGTTGCCTAGGCTACTGAATTGTAGTGACTCAGTTCCTTAGCTCTCCCCTGTTGATATGTAACCAGAGAGGGGGCCTGCTCTTTGTCTCTTGGGAATTCTTCAAGCCTTGCAGCCTTGCAACCTTTGCAAGGTTAGGGGGAAGAGAAACCCCAAAGCTTTTTTTTTTCCTTCTTTCCAGTAGTGAGTTTGCTGCACTTTCCGGCCCCCCTCTAGATTCTGACCCCTGTTTCCCCACCAATGTCTCGGGTTATTGAGCTCACCTCCCCTTCCAGCGCCGATGTGTGGACTCGGAGCCCTGGACGTCCCAAGTCTCCCCGCTGTTGTCTGTGTGGCATGCACTCTCCTTCGAGCACTGGCGCGCAGACCCTGCGGCTTCCACGGCTCGGTCCCACGGCTCGGCTTCCACGCGGTGGGTGAACTTGTTCTCCCAGTAGGTCCTCCGATTCACAGCCACTCGATCCAGAACAGTTTCCTCTGCAATATTTTCCTGGTTCTTTTTTCTGAGGCTACCGTAACTCCCCTTTTATTAAACTAAATTTTCCCGGACTATTGGTGCGCGCCCTCACTATTCTGCCATCTTGGCTCCACCCCCCAGAAAAAAAAAGTCTGTAATTTTCTTTCAATGCTGCATCTTTTTCTGCATTTTCTTAAAACTACTTCTTTAGTTAAAGTTTTTCATTAATTCTCTAGGATATGTAGCTAGAAGTTGCCATGAAATTGCTGATCTAATTAACAAACATTTACTGATTTATCAAGAGACAGCAATTCCTGAATAAAAATGACCCAGGAAGCAAACACTCAGAATATAACATTAATTCATTGGTAATATGCAGTTCTATTGATGGAAGTGAGTTTAATAGTGATTGGAAGAAATGTGACTTCTCTCTCTCTCTCCCTCTCTCTCTCTACCTCTGTAACTCTTTCAAGTAAATAAATAAATCTTTAAAAAAAAAGATTTATTTTGAATGTCAGAGGTACAGAGAGAGAGGGAGAGGCAGAGAGAGAGAGAGAGAGAGGTCTTCCATCTGCTGGTTCACTCCCCAATTGGGCACAACAGCTGGAGCTGTGCCAATCCGAAGTCAGCAATTTTTCTAGATCTCCCACATGGGTGCAAAGGCCCAAGGACTTGGGCAATCTTCTATTGCTTTCCCTGGCTTTCACAAAAGCTGGATTGGAAGTGGAGTATCTGGGACTCAAACCGGTGCTCATATGGAATGCCAGCACTGCAGGCAGTGGCTTTACACACTAAGCCACAGTGCCCACACCAAAGTAAGTAAATCTTAAAAAAAAAGATACCATGCCAAAGAAGAGATATACAATTTCTACTTGTGGTAATCTCTCCACTGATTTAGGAGGATTAACTAATTAAGATTCAATGTGATAAACACAAAAGTAGAAATAGGTAAATACCTAGAATAAACAAAAAAGGTGCATAACTTTGGTTTTAGTGGAAAAGAATAAGTTAAGGAAAGTTTTCTGGAAAAGTTAATTCTGAGTTGGATGTTTGAAAAAAATAGTGACATTTCCCCAGGAGAAATGGGATAGATGGTTTTGTGGAAATCCGAGGACTATGAAGTAGCACGATTCAGGGATATACAATTAATTCTTCACTGTTGATGTTTATAGGTTGATGAGAAACAGCAAAAGCAGACATGTGAAGATTTTTTGCTTGTGTTTTCACACATGAGTATTATGATCTGATCTATTCTTTAGAGAAGTCTTATGAAGAAATGTGGAATAAATGCAAGGGGTTATTCTATTTATCAGTTCTTTATTCTTTCATTAATTAATGCCATTCAAATGTTTAATCAGCTACATTTTCTCCCTTATCTTCAGTGTCTCATTCGATTTACTATTTTTCAGCAGTGCAATTTCAACTAAAGTTCCCAAACCTGTAAAAGAATGCCTAAAACATTATTGTTTGTATCAAAATGGATTATGTATCAGTTTTGAATTATGAACAAATAAAATACGAAGATTCACTTACCTTTTTTTTTTTTTTTTGACAGGCAGAGTGGACAGTAAGAGAGAGAGACAGAGAGAAAGGTCTTCCTTTGCCGTTGGTTCACCCTCCAATGGCCGCCGCGGCCGGTGCGCTGCGGCCGGCGCACCGCGCTGATCCGATGGCAGGAGCCAGGAGCCAGGTGCTTTTCCTGGTCTCCCATGGGGTGCAGGGCCCAGACACCTGGGCCATCCTCCACTGCACTCCCCGGCCACAGCAGAGAGCTGGCCTGGAAGAGGGGCAACCGGGACAGAATCCGGCGCCCCAACCGGGACTAGAACCCGGTGTGCCGGCGCCGCTAGGCGGAGGATTAGCCTAGTGAGCCGCGGCGCCGGCCAAGATTCACTTACTTTTTACTCTCTGCACTGCATTCATCTGGGTACTGAGGAAACCAAAGAGAAGGACCCATTCTTTTCTCATAGAGGCTGACTCTTAAGTAAGGAAACATACGTAGACAACTAGAGACAGCAACATGGACATGGTACAATAAAAGCACCAAGCCTCAGCATGCACACATGCCAAACACTGGAGGGCTAGACTCTAAAAATTACATTGGGAAGTGGATGAGCAGAAGTGGATAAAGAAGAGGAAGGGTAGACACACCAAGCACCAGGGACAGATTATGCAATAAAACAAGTGTCATATGCAGATAGTTATATTTTGATATGTCTACTCTCTAATTTCAAACAAATTCAATTAGTGTTCCCAGAATTGACTGACTTACTTTCTAGAAAATGAATTAAATTACTATCAGTGCCTGCTTCTTAGTATTAATGACTATTAGGTCTTCACTCATGCCCCACAGCAGTGAGGACAGTAATTTATGCAGTATGTGAGATCAGGAGATTAGAAGGAGTTCTTGTATTTGCACTGATTATTGTGTATTCTCTCTCTTTTGAAAACTAAACATGTGTATCTGTAAGCTGATGAGCCTGCTTTTCCTCTATTGCTGAGGAAGAAATTAGTTATAAAATATTCGTTACTTCATTACTTTTTAGAGCCAAACAATATCTCATTGAGTGGACAAGACTTTTTTTGCTTACTCATTTGCCTGTTGATTGACATTTGTGTTGTGCCCACATTTTAGTTGTTATAAAGAATATTGCTAGAGGGCTGGTGCCACGGCTCAATAGGCTAATCCTCCGCCTTGCAGCACTGGCACAGCGGGTTCTAGTCCCGGTTGGGGCGCCGGATTCTGTCCCAGTTGCCCCTCTTCCAGGCCAGCTCTCTGCTGTGGCCCAGGAGTGCAGTGGAGAATGGCCCAAGTGCTTGGGCCCTGCACCCCATGGGAGACCAGGAGAAGCACCTGGCTCCTGGCTTCAGATCAGCACGGTGCGCCGGCCACAGCACACCAGCCGCAGTGGCCATTGGAGGGTGAACCAACGGCAAAGGAAGACCCTTCTCTCTGTCTCTCTCTCTCACTGTCCACTCTGCCTGTCAAAAAAAAAAAAAAAAAAAAAAAGAATACTGCTAGAAACACGTATGTGAAAGTTTTTGTGTGGACATCGAGTTTTCTTGTTAATAAATATGTTTTAAGTACGAAATAAAATTCATGTGATTAATAGAACAATCCCTCCTTCAAAGGCAGTTTAGTGGCACTCCATTTTATTTATATATAAGCATTTACTTTATTCAGGTCACCCATGGAGCTTATCAGAGATCTTTTCTCCAATTTTCTGCTGCTATAATTTCTTATACATCACAGTCTTATGTTGCATAATGCTGTTTAGTCAAACCATCCACATGTATATAGTGGTCCCCTAAGTTTATATCACCCAGGAGTGTCTCACTTCTCTTAGTTTCCTAAGTACACTCTGACATTTATTCAGTGACATAATCACCTCTTCACATATATCTTATAATGTAGTCCCATCATTAAGCAACATGTGAATGCATTTATTTAATAAACATTAGGATAAGGCTTATCACATACTAGGAATTCACAATTCATAATTTAAATGTGTTACCCCAAAATTCATGTGTTAGAAACTTCATATGTTAATTCATATGTTAATGATATTTCAAGGTGGAGATTTTTGGACGAGATGAGGTCATGAAAGTAGTGACTTTGTAAGGAAAAGATGAGTGACCCAATTTAGACTACTTGCTGTGTGTCTCACCATGTGATGCCATCGCTCATGTTATCCTGCAGCACAGAAGTCCTCACCAGGTGCTCTCACCACGCTCTTGGACCTCCCAAACTCTCAGATTATGAGCTAAACAAAGCCATATTCTTTCAAAATTGCCCAGTCTGAGATATTCTGTTTTAGGACTGATACAGTATTTAGGTTGTTAGCAAATACAGATCCTTGTAACAATCTATGAATTGGGTAGTACCGCCATTCTTATATTACAGAGAAGGGAAATGAGGCAACAGCCATGACAAAAATTGTCTCTGTAGTTTTTGTAAGTGCCTTTTTTATTTCTGAAAGTTTTAGATTTAAAGAAAAATAAGCTCTCACATACTCCCACATACAGTCTCTCCTTTTATTAACATCTTGGATTAATATGATAGGTTTGCTATCATTAATGAGCCAACAGCATTATATTAGTATTAACTCAAGTCTGTGCTTTACTCAGATCTTCTTAGTTTTTGTCAAGCCAAGCATCTATCTCCTGTTTGTCTCATCCATGCTACCATGTAACATATGTCATATTTCTCCTTAGATTCCTCTTAGTTGTAACACTTTCTCAAACTTTCCTTGTTGTTCATGATTTTAACTGTTTTAAGTGCTGGGGATGAGTTTAATAGATTATCCCTCAGTTGTGATTTGTCTAATTGTTTTTTCTTATGAGTTGATTAAGGGTATGGCTTCTTTCAGGAGGAAGACCATAGGGATAAACAATCATATTCATCACATCTTGTCAAGGGAACATTCTGTCAGTACAATTTAGCAGGATTGATGTTAGCCTTGATCACCTGAATCAGGTAGCACTTACAAGGTTAAATTGTAAAGTTAATTTTCTTCTCCTTGTCTGCACTACAGTCTTTGAAAGGAAGTCATTGTCAACAACCAGCACTGAAGGAATGATGAGCCCTGCACCGCCTCTTTGAGGGTGGAGTACTACTTTATTGGAATTCTTCTACATGTGTCTTTTTTGACTTTTTACCTACTTATTTATGCAATCACATATTCAAAACAATATTGATTCATGAATTTTCATAGTTCAAAATAAAATTCATTGCTCAATTTTTTTATGTACTTTACTACATTAATTATTCTAGCTTTGCTTATCGACAGCTTCTCAGTTGACTACCATGTCCCTTTGACACACACCTATCACTCTGTGTGTTTCTGCACTTTCTAATAAGACACTAAAAGACATTCTGTGCTCAGCTTATATATTTCCCACCTTGCCCTAGATTGTGCCATTTCTTCAAGGTACCTTGGTTCCCTTCCTTACAGAGTTGTATTAGAAATCAAGACATGAAATGGATGTAAAGTGTGTCATTTTCTCCTAGGGGGACAGAGCAAGTCAAAATTTACAAGGGCCAGTGTTGCTACTGAGATTCAGCAATATTTCTTGAATGAGTGCTCCCAATGTTTAGAAAACTTGGATTATTTTACAGAGTTCTTTAAAAGATTATCTTAACCCAATTAAACTAATCATTTCATTGGTCGTATGAAAGAGTAATTTAAAGAATCTTTCATTTTTCTGCTCCAGAAGACATTCCAGCTATTACACTAAAAACTCAGATATGTGGACTTTCTTTCAAATACTCTTGAATAGGTTCTAGGAATACTCACTATTCATTTTGATATGCAAACTTTAAAAGTAATTTAATAGAATTTTGTCAAGAATAGCATAAGGAGATTGACATTATCAACAAAATGGTGAGTGTATTTATTACTTTCATTCAGCCATTTTTACTTCAGATACATTTTAGTCTTGTTGGTCTAAGAATACACCTGCCACCATCAGAAACGATTGTTAACATACTTGAGAAGATTAAATCTTGATATTTGAGGGTTATCCTCATATTCAAATGTTGTGGTTCTTTGAGTAATAATACATATCATGCTTTTTAAAAATTACAGGTACATGAGTTTTATCATTCATATTTGATGTCTTATCTTCAATATGGCAGTCACAGGCGAATAAATAAGAATTCATTAAAGCACATTGCCTTTAAAAGTGTATCTGAATGTATCTGATATCTGATAGGGAAAGCCTAGTTGATGTTAATTTTTATTTGCAGATTTCCATAGTTTAATCTTTATTCTTCATTAATATTGTGGAAAATGAAATGGCAGGATCATAAGTTTTTAACTCTCAAAAGAAAATTCCCTTTCCTTTGAAAATTTTGATATATGCCATTAGTATCACTTTGGCTTCAATTTCTAGGCCACTTTATCATTTTCTAAATATTATTTTATAAAATGTTGTCTAATGTAACCTAAGTTTGCTCATTATGCAAGCCCACATACACTTCCCTTTCCAATTTAGTTGTAGGAAGAAGTTTTGTCTTTATTAATTTTTACTGCATGCATTTATTCTGTTCCCATTGAAAACTGTAACATAGCACCTTGCTTGCTTTAGTTTATTTCTAAGACATTCAGAGTCAAGAGACATTTCCAACTGTGTTAATTATTCCATCATTGTTGCCTGGAAATGCCCAATCCCTCTTATTCCCTTTCACAACTATTTTGTGTATTTTAGGGCTACTGTTTAACTTACATGTTTACATAGCCTACCTTCTCTCCTGTTTCATTATGTAAGATATCTTGAATCCTTTGCAAAGTATATGGGGAAAATGCATGAATAAAATGTTGTGACTATAATTTTGGAACAATTTCCAACACTCGTTTATTATATCTTTCAAATGAAAATTTCCCATGTTTAATATATCACAAATTACAATACACAGCCATGATGAAATAATGAAAATAGGTTTTTTAATAAATGCAAAAGGATGAATTCTAAAGAGAATTTTTGCATTTCATATTCAATATTAAAATGTTATTTCTCCCATATTATTGTCATAAATTATTGAATAAGGTCTTAGAATATCAATAACCATGAAGTATGTAGATGTAAAAGCTGATCCTGTCCATCAAGATTTACCTGCACATTAGCTTTCCTTTATCTGTGGTCTGTAGTTAGAAACAGAAGATGGAGACCAGCGCCAATGCTCAATAGGTTAATCCTCTGCCTGTGGTGCCACCACCTCATGTTCTAGTCCTGGTCGGGGCGCCGGATTCTGTCCAGGTTGCCCCTCTTCCAGGCCAACTCTCTGCTATGGCCTGGTAGTGCAGTGGAGGATGGCCCAAGTGCTTGGCCCCTGCACCCGCATGGGAGACCAGGAGAAGCACCTGGCTCCTGGCTTCAGATCAGCACAGTGCACTGGCAGCAGCGCGCTGGCCACAGCGGCCATTGGAGGGTGAACTAATGGAAAAAGGAAGACCTTTCTCTCTGTCTCTCTCTCTCACTGTCCACTCTGCCTGTCAAAAAAAAAAAAAAAAAAAAAAGAAAAGAAAAGAAAAGAAACATAAGATGGAAATTCCCTATGTAGTATAATCTCCAAGTTGTCATCAGCACTAGAGATATGAAATGTCTTCAGATAGTTTTGCTAATCAATTGTCATATTACTACTAGGTACATTGCAATTTCTATGATGACACTTAATTTCTTAGCACTTTAAAAGACTAACAATGATGAAATACAAAAATGTGCCACAAAGTATAGAAATATGATTATATTAATATGTTAAATGTTTCCAAACTAATGCAGTTGAAAAATAGAATGATTATTTTCCTATTTGCTAGTGAGTTACCAAATCCATCCTGAGAATTAAAAAAATAAAAAGAAAGAAAATGGTTCTTCAGATCTCAAGGACTACAGTATGTGTTATACTGTCTGTGCAATCCTATAATGTGTTCAAATAGGTGGTCCATATAATGGAGTTGTAATAATACTTATTTCTGGGCAAAGGAGTAGATAAAATTTTCAGAGGCTAATATTTCTGAATTAGTTCAGCAAGTCCATGTAAAGAATAAGAATGAGTTTCTGTATTACAAAAATTATGAGATCATAGTATTCTTTTGTAACAGCATTCCCTCCAAAATTCTAGCTCCTATTTCTTTGAAACAAGGAAAAGAAAAGTACCCATGAGTTTTGGACAGAGGATATGAGTCATATCTGAGTCCTTCCAGAACTCTGAATTTGAAGTCTAGTGACCCAGGGCAGATCATGAAGTTTCCTAAAGTACATTATTTTTTTTTCCACTTACAAAAACTGTGAAGTTAAATTGTAGATATCAATCTCAAGTCAGCCTGAGAGGCATATGGTAATAGACAAAAGACAATGATACATAGAAAGAATTGTTATTATTTCTCAGGTCCTGAAAATCCTGAGATCCTCTGCTCTTTTTGGAGTATAGTAATGTTCATTTGTTCATGGATAATATGGAAAATTTTATATACTTTCCTATTATCTCAAATGCATTTAGTTATTTATGAGGCAGTGGGGGGGGATGAGGGAAAGGAAGAGAGAGAGAGGGAGAAAGAGAGAGAGAGGGATAGAAAAAGAGAGATTCCATTCCATCTTTGGTTCACACCCTGCATGCCTTCAGTGGCCACAACCCGCCCAGGATGAACCCAGGAGCTGGCACTCAATCTGGATTTCCCATTTGGGTAGCAGGGACCCAGCTACTTGAGCCATCATCTTCTGCCTCCCAGGAAGCTGTAACAAGGAGCAGAGCCAGAACTCAAACTGAGGCACTCTGATAAGGGTTTCAGATGTTACAATTTCTAAAGCAAATGCCTGCCCCCACAATTTATTTTTATAACAAATGTACAAATTAGGTATTTCATTCCATTCAGATTGGTATGAGAAAACACTATAGACTGAGTGGTTCATAAAAAAATATTTCTTACAGTCTGGAGGCTAAGACCAAGAGTAAAGAACCAGTAAATCCAGTAATGTGGTGAGGGACACTTCCTGCTCCGCAGAAAGGTGTGTCCTCACTGTGCCTCACATAGTGGCAGGGACAAGGGAGCTCTCTAGGGCCTCCTTAGAAGGGACATCAATCCTGCTAATAAGAGCTGTGGCTCCATGATCTAATCACCCCTGAAATCATCGTATTATACATTAGATTTCTGTGACACAAACATTCAGATCCTAGCATTAGGAAAAAATAGGTGATCTTTTTTTCCAGATAAGAAAAACCACATTTTACAGATAAGAAAAGAGGCTTGAGAATTTAAGGAACTTGTTCAAGGCCAGTGGAAGAGTTAATCTTCTATCATGGTCTTATTCCTGTTAGTGCTATTTCTATCATATTAAATTATCTATTTTTTATGGAACCAATAATATACAGGATGGCAGAAGGGGTTTCAAACATTTGTAGAAAAATGAAATGAAAAGAGAAATCTATTTTGATGAAGAAAATTTTTAAAATCCATGCACAAATTTTTATGAATTCATTTTCCATGAGTTTCTTAAAGACCCATCACAGTGACAGCATAGGTAAATTGGGAATTCTTGATGTGTGCCATGAAACTCAAATAAAGGATTTGTGATGAAAGAAATTGAAATTTAACTGAAAAGTGATACCTGTTAAATATAAGAGTGGGAATAAGAGAGGGAGGAGATGTACAATTTGGGGCATGCTTAAGCTGACTTGCCCCAAATGGTGGAGTTAGAAATGTGACAGTGGATTCCAATACAATCCCATCAAGATTGCATGTACCAATGCCATCTCACTAGTCCAAGTGATCAATTTCAATTCACAATTGATCGCATTGATAGTTCTAAGAGTCAAAGGGATCACATAAACAAGACTAGCATCTGCTAATACTAACTGATAGAATAAAAAAGGGAGCAAACAATCCAACATGGGAAGTGGGATACACAGCAGACTGGTAGAATGGCAGATGTCCTAAATAGCACTCTGGCCTCAGAATCAGCCCTTAAGGCACTCGGATCTGGCTGAAGAGCCCATGAGAGTATTTTAGGCATGGAAAGCCAAGACACTCTGGGGAAAAAAAAAAAAAAAAAAAAACTAAATGAAAGATCTCGGCTAGTGAGATCCCAGTGGAAAGAACGGGGCCATCAAAGAAGGAGGTACCTTTCTCTGAAGGGAGGAGAGAACTTCCACTTTTACTATGACCCTGATGGAGTAAGATCGAAGTCAGAAAACTCAAGAGGCTTCCATAGCCTTGGCAACTCATGACTAGAGCCTAGGGAGATTTCTGACGCCATAAACAAGAGTGTCAAATTGTTAAGTCATCAACAGGAGTCACTGTGTACTCACTTCTTATGTGGGATCCCTGTCCTTAATGTGTTGTCCAATTGAATTAATGCTATAACTAGTACTCAAACAGTATTTTACACTTTATGTTCTGTGTGGGTTCAAACTGATGAAATCTTCACTTAATATATACTAAATCAATCTTCTGTGTATAAAGATAATTGAAAATGAATCTTGATGTGAATGGGATGGGAGAGGGAGCGGGAGATGGGAGGGGTGCGGGTGAGAGGGAAGTTATGGGGGGGAAGCCATTGTAATCCATAAACTGTAATTTGGAAAATTATATTTACTAAATAAAAGTTTAAAAAAAGATAGAAATGCTACCATTCTCAGTAATTTCTTGCACTGAATGTCCAATGTACCAGAATTTGGTTATAAAAAGAATTGAATACAAAATATTAAATTTTTATCATGTTTTGTAATGTGTGTTGCTAATGCAATAAGCAAAATCCTCTGAACACAAAGTTTAACAACCTTAAAGAAAAGAAAAAGCAGGAGCCAGTACTGTGGCATAGTGGGTAAAGCTGCCGCCTGTAGTCCTGGCTGCTCCACTTCTGATCCAGCTTTCTGCTATGGTCTGGGAAAGCAGTAAATGGCCTAGGTCCTTGGGTCACTGCACCCATGTGGGAGATGTGGAAGAACCTCCTGGCTCCTGCAACTTTGGCCGTTCCATCCAGTTGGGGAGTGAATCAGTGGATGGGAGACCTCTCTCTGTCTCTGCCTCTCCTTCTTGTGTGTCCTTTTTGTGTGTAACTCTGACTTTCAAATAAATATATATTTAAAATCAATCAATAAATATATGAATAAATATATCTTTAAAAAAAGAAAAAAATAAGTGTTTAATATGATTTGTTCAAAATCAGTGATTGTTCTACCTGAGAAATGGTTCATTCCTAAAGTATCAGGGAATATTATACACAAAGTAAAGAAGAGTTTATTCATGGATGTTTGGGGTGGGGGGGGAGAGAGAGGGAATAGTTGAAGCTAACATCCTCTCATTCTAATTCTTTTTGATTTGTTTCAACCTTATTTCATGGTCTGATTTATTTTTGCACATTTTCTGAGAAAGCTGATGTATATTTAGAACATTGTTGGAAAGTAATTTGAAAAACTGAGATGCTTTGTATAGTAACATATTTTGGGGTACAGATATTTAGCTGAAAGCTTAAGATACAGGTTAGGACAAGGGCCTCCCACAATGGAGTACCTGGGTTTAATTAACAGCTCAGACTCCTGACTCCAGCTTCCAGCTTATTCAGGCCGTGGGGGACAGCAGGTGATGGCTGAAGTAATTGGGTCCCTGTCACTCACATAGTAAATGTAGATTGAGTTCCCAACTGGCAGAAGCTCAGTTCTAGCTGTCGCAAATATTTGGAAAATGAACCTCGGAGATCTCTCTCTCTCTCTCTCTCCCTCTCAAATAAACAATAATTTTTTGAAGAGTACTGTTTTTGAGCAAACAACTTATTGACTCAATCTAATGTCTATTACATACAGACAACATCACAAATATATACCCTTAGTAAAGTCAAATTTCCATGTGTTTCTTTCCTGAAGTGAACTGCCTCTGTTTTGTGAAGGCAGACCACAAAAAGGTTATAAAAACAATTCTACCATGGTGTGGATTTGTTGAAATCTGAATAAAAGCAAATATTGGTTTGTTAGTGGCTATCTTTGCCTATAGCCTATGTAGTTCATCTTAACAATCATTATGTGACATAACAACCAGTCTCTTCCAACAACACCTACTGTGTAGATTCCATTTAAGTGTAAGTAGCCACAGTAGGGTATATATGGGGTGGTGGGACATACCAGATTGGTCAAGCCAATCCTATGTGTCCACAGATGAAAAACTACTCAGAGGTAGATTCAGGTGCAAAAATGAGAGGGTAAGGGGCTGCATACTCACTGTTCTGAGCCCAGGACTGCATCTATTCACATACTTGTGTATGCCAACAAGAAGACACCTGGGTATTTTAGCACAACAACTCTTTAGAAAGATACCACATTTCCTTCTTATCTTCCTTCCCAACGTAGATTCTGTGAGCTTCAAAGTGTCTGCTTTGAGGCATCTCTTGCTCCCTGGAGCAGCCTCTGCAGCTGCAAACCTCAAGCCTGCTTCTTCTTACCTCCAACAGTGGCAGGCTTAGTTTTAATAAAGCAAATCTCTGATGAGATTTTACTAGAAACTCCCACATTCTCCCTCTGAATTGCCGTGCCTCAACACTGCATAGCCTACCTTCTACTGCAGCTCCCTTGCTGCCTTTTTTTAATTTTAAATTTTAATTAGTTTTTAAGAGATTCAATGTGATGTGTGTTAGTAAAATGGTACCATCTTGAAATGGGAGATGACCCCTAAAATCTACACCAAAATGTGACCCCTTAAAGTTCCCCAGAAGCACCATCTGGGATGCTACATATGCTACCAGAATTTGGGGTGCCATATGAATCACCATATGCTTATTAATAAATCCCCAATATTAATAAGCCCAAGAGGGTTCTTGCTTAATATTTAGAGAAGAATTCTAAATACTGGCATAAATAAACACGGCATCGTGATACATTTTAAGCTTTTATTTAGTGTGAAAGATGCATAGGAGAGTAAGAGCTTTATTTGAGAGAGAGAGGTAAATCTGGGTTCATACTGAGCACCAGGAACCAGCCATGTGGAGGAGCATCTAGGCCAGGAAGCCTAGAAGGCGCAGGGCTACAGAGAGCCCCCTCCTGGCAAGAGGCCAAGGAAGAAGAGAAATGCAGACACACCGTGTCCCAGGTTTTTAACCCACTTCCAAAGGGGAGTGGTTAATTAACCTGAGTGGCTGATGGGCACCCAGGTATGGCCAGGTAGGTGCATGAGGTCACATAGGGGCGTGGTGAAGGTATCAGGTAGGGTATGAGGTCACACAGGGGCGTGGTGAAGGTATCAGGTAGGGTGTGAGGTCACACAGGGGCGTGGTGAAGGCATGGTCTTCCAGTTCACAAACCTAACTGATTTTAACCTGTATGCCTGCCTACTTCAATCTTATCTAGGGCACCATCTCAAGCCCCAGACACCATCCTGGGCTCTGGTCCACAAACCACCTTGTGCAATGGGTTTGGCCTCTCAGAACCCAGCCTGGCTTACTGATTCAAGTGACCAAATGGCCCAACCATTAGCAGCAACTCCACCCCCACTCTAACAGGTTCATTGCTTTCACTTCCTTACTTCTGCAAAGCTAGATTAAGACCTGTTTCTCTGCAAAACCCCCCTTTTGCCCTTTCTCACCCTCTCACAATAAACCTCATCTCACAATAAACCTTTCCTTTAACTCCAGTGTTTGGTGTGCTTTATCGTGGCCTTTCATTGGTGCCATGACTTGGATCCAAGCTCTTCTATTGACCTTGCTCTCTCCTCAGGGATCTGAGCTGCTTCTGGGTCCTGGACTTCCATCAGCCACACAAAACACCCCAGGCCTCCTCCTTCTCCACTGAATTCTCTGTCATTCCCATCCACACACCCACCAGCCCTTCATAAATCCTGAGGTAAGATGGGGTGGGCGGAGGATCTTCTTATCATGACTTTCTACAGGTTGTGGTTCTATGCAACTTCACCCCTGAAGTCCTGGTACCAGGCACCACAACATCTACAGCCTCGAGCCACTACAGACTTTGTGTCTCGAGCAACAGCAGGTATGGGTGACAATTCAACCCCTGTTTCCCTTCTACAAGCTTCATGCCCCAGGCTCCAGTGGGTGTAGGTGACAGCCCTACTTTCTGCTCCCATACTCTCTCTGTCCAATGGCTGTGAGACCTGTGACTCCTGCTATCTGCCAGCCCTACCTCTACAGGTCACTACAGGAACTTCCTTATCTCACATTCCATCTCAAATTGGCCCTGGACCTTGACAGCCAGTCCAAATGGCCAGTTAAGGGCATGTTTGACCCGGACATTATTCAGGATCACTATCACTTCTGTGAGCATTCTGGAAAATGGAAGAAGACTCCATATGTCTAAACCTTTGCCTATGTCTGCTTTAAATCTTCTCTTTACACCTGGTGTTCTATGATTTGAGTTCTCTTAACTTCCAAAGCTCTCATTTAAAAACCAAAACCCCACTGTACCTCTCCCTCTTCCCCAGGAATGCCAAGAAATGACATCTATTTCCACACCCACCCTCCCCCTTCTCCTGCCCTTATCTCAGAACCAGCCCTTGGCCATGTCTACTCCCCCTACTTTATCTATGATCCTCTCTAACATCCTTCTCCCAGAGAAGCAAAGACAAGTTTGGGAACGGGCCCATCTCCATGCTGTCACTTTCTGAATCTCATCCTCCATCTGTCCTTTGCCCCTCCCCATCCTGTTCCAATTTTACCATAAAAATAGCAAAGGAGTGGTGATTCCATCCTCACAGTTTACTGTAAACAACTCACCTATCCTGCCCTTATGCTTTTTTGTTTCATCATGAGCAAGCTTACAGGACAATCAGGTCTTTTGATGGCTTTTCACCTGTTAGGTTTTTGGCTGAAAACTGCATTCTGTTCCTCCTTCCCTGGAGATTAATTTGTTGATGAGTCTATGTGCAGCCTGGAATGATGCTTCCATACTTCACCAGTTCGCCTCAGTTCCTACAAACTTGATTTTCTTGTCCCATTAGCGAGCATTTTCTAGATATTTTATTCATTCTCTCTGGGTTAACAATCTCTCTTCCTATACCCTTCTTCTCCATTCTGCAACTTTCTCTTCCTGAGTAAAAGCCCTGTGCTTGGGACATTGCAAATTGCCTAAATAGTAAAACTGTACACTTCGCCAAAGCTTTCCTCTCATCCTCCACCATCCTTATCAAGGTCCCAGTGTACTCTACACCTCCTGAACAAGCAGCTCTGCTCTTTAAGCCCAACGTAGGCCACCAAAGATTAGAGATGGGACTTGAGCACCCCCTTGACTTGTATCCTCTTAAAGGTTTCCTCTGGTCTGCTTTAACAAAAACCAGGAGGAAGAGGAAACTAGGCAGCAGAAGCAATGTTAAGATAAGTGACAGGTCAATTAACGGCTGCTTTACACAGTGATCTGCCATTAAGGAGACCCACTAAGCCAGTCCACTGCATTGGTTTTCAATACAGAAAGCCAGGTCTTCAGCAGAACTCAGTTTATGAAGAGCCCTGGCAACTCTGCTAGTCAACAGTTGGGTCACTGGAAAGGGAACTGTCCTGGAGTCAAAGAACACCCAGGTCAGAGACACAGGTCTTGTTGATTCTAAGCGGAAAAGCCCTTCACTTGGCCCAGCTTCCAAAGTAACCACCAAGTTGATGAGATGGCCAAGTAGAGTCAGTAACATTGCAGGCAGACCTGTAAATTTCCTATTAGAGATGCCACCTGCCTCTACCTGGCCAGCTCTCCTCCCAGGCCAGCTAGATAATAGAAGTCAACAGGGTGCTTCCCCTAAACAGGTTCACACCTCCCTTATGATGTACCCCATGTGAAGAGATAGATAGGTCTGGGCCTCATAACTGGCAAGGCCTTAAAGTCCACACAATTATTATCAAGCCCATTCTGTCTGTCTCTCTTTGCCTCTCAATGAGAAAACGTGCTTGTGGTTTAGATAACACCTTTCTTAGGTTCTCTAATAAGGACTCCGTCCTTTGTTCTAGACCCCGTCTAGCCCACTTGTGACCTCATTCCTTTGTAATCATACTCTCTACTCTTACATTAATGTCTCTACTCTCAACCCATGTGTATTGTCTTCTCCTCCACTTAATATTTTATGATTGTTCAGAATTTTTTCTATAGACAAACCCCTCTACCTGCTGGAGATGGTGGCCTTTCCCAATATTTGGTTGGGATCAGTTTTGCAGCCTCCTTCTCCTCAGTAGTGATCTCAGGAACATCTTTGAGCCACAACATTATCTCAACCAACTGACTCCAAAAACAACTCTAATAGTTACAAGAGAAGGTCATTAGGTCCACAGAAACCTCAGCTGATGCCATCCAAGGTCTTCAAAACCAAATCACCTCACTAACATGGATGGCACTACAGAATGGACAGACCTTAATCCTTGTAAAAACAGAAAAGGGAAAAACGTGTACTTTCTGAGAGAACTATGTTGCTATTATGTTAATCAATCAGGCCAGGTAGGACAAAATGTTAAATTAATTGGTTAATGCCACTCCTAAGACCATTGGCTGCATTCTCACCCTGGCTTTTATACTACCTTATCTGTTTAAGTGTTTACAGGAGGTGATAATGGAACCAACCAAAGCCTTCACCAATCAGATGGTCAACCAAATGCTACTACAGGGATACACTCGGCTCCCCACCCAGGAGATCATGGCTTCGGATGTTGCCCCACCAACGGAAAGAGACTTGTCATCCCATGTTGGCAGAAAGCAGCTCAGCTCTAGAATATAGATCATCATCTCTCCACCCCTCCTGGGCTTTGGGACCAATGTAATCCTCTATAACATTTGCATTATAAAAAACAAAGGAGATAATGCTAGTAAAATGGTGCTCTCTTCTCTGGGGTGCCATCTCAAGCCCCAGACACCATCTTGGGCTCTGGCCCAGCTGGCACCTTGTGCAATGGGTTTGGCCTCTCCAGGACCCAGCCTGGCTTCCTAGGAGTCAGATGACCAAATGGCCTACCCATAAGCGGCAACTCCACCCCCACTCTAACACAATTCACTGCTTCTACTTCCTTACCTCTGCAAAGCTATAATAAGACCTGTTTTTCTGCACAAGCTCCCTTTTTGTCCTTTCTCACTCTCTTCCTCCAGCCTGTCAGTTTCCCCCCAACCCAACAATAAATCTTTCCTTTAGCTCCGGTGTTTGGTGTATTTTGTGGTGGCCTTTCAATATGTAAGTCCAATTCTAGGACAGAGTGATAGTCCCTTCCTCCCACCCTCTCCATCTCTCCCTTTTACTCTCTGTCCTTTTCCCTTTTTTTTATTTTAGGTTTTGAGATAATATATAACTCATTCCTGTCTCCAAACCCCCTTTGTCCCTGAGCTCTTCCCTCTGCCCCTCCCATGCTCTGTCACTTCTACTCTTGATATTACTTCAGCTTCTTATCACAAACATCCCAACTCTTATCAAAAAACTTAATATCTAATCTATCAACTGGATCTAACAGTGGTTCTAAAATCTTTCTTCTATTAATTAGGAAAATGTTTAAAATGCCACTTCCGCTTCAATCTAACAGATTTCTTTCCTATCTCTAGGTATTCTCTGTTCCTTCAAGTACAAAACACTGCTTCCTTACCATGTCTTTCATGTCTCAACTCAACAGCATGTGCGATCTTAATGCATTTTTCTCAGAACAGACCCTGACATGAAGCATTTGGGCAGGGAATTTCTTAAAGTGCTCCCAAGAGAAACCAGAAAGAATTTGGAAGAAACAGACAGAAAAGAGGAAGAGGCTAAGGAAAAGAATGACATCAGCAGTTGCAGCCTCAGGCAGTCTTGAGGGATCCCTGGAGAATAAATCATACCTAGAAATGTATCCCATCTGGGACAAATGCATTTGCTTTTCTTCAGCTGTGTTTTTGAGCTGAAGTCGTCAGAAGTCATTCTCTAAAAACCCTGGAAAGGAGACATTAATAGTGAAGCATTTAGAAGTTGAGAGATGGTGTATGGGGCTGGTGCTGCAAAATCTGGAGTGATGTCAACAACGCCAACTACAATCCCAACACTTTGATCATTCAGCTACTTGAGCTCTTTTCTGTGTCTAAAGATTTGCTCATGAATTCCAAAAATGATTCACCATAGAGAACCATTATTGTATTTCCTTCCTCTCCATGTCTTAATTTCACATACACACCCTGACTCTGCTTATTTACTAATTCCTTACATGCAAATAATTCAGTATTAACATGCAAGATGATAATATTAATAAATAAAAATATAAGTAGATAATAAATGCAAGTTTCACTCTAAATTGTTTCATCTGTGTACCAAAATGATGCTTGATTCCATCTATATTTAAAGCTGGTCTTGTTTTTAAATCAAAGAAAACAAATGAGCATTTTCCTTTATAAGACAGAACATATTCGATGCTGGCAAATTTTATTATGTCCCAATATGAGCCATTATGACTCAGAGAGTATGATTCTCTCAAGCCAAAATCAGAATTACTCTGTCCTTTGGTCATTATATGCTTGGGAAACTTGGAATGTATTTTTAAATAATCAGTATTTTCAAATAAAAATGAGGATGAATTGAGGTAATGAGAGATGAAGCAATAATAAAAACACATTATTGCTGGCCAGCGCCACGGCTCACTAGTCTAATCCTAGGCTAATCCTCCACCTGCGGTGCCAGTACTCCAGGTTCTAGTCCTGGTTGGGGCAGTGGTTCTGTCCCAGTTGCTCCTCTACCAGTCCAGCTCGCTGCTGTGGCCCAGGAAGGCAGTGGAGGATGGCCCAAGTGCTTGGGCCCTGCACCCGCATAGGAGACCAGGAGGAAGCACCTGGCTCCTGGCTTCAGATCAGCACAGCGCCGGTCGTAGCAGGCATTTGGGGGGTGAACCAACAGAAGGAAGACCTTTTTGTCTCTCTCTCTCTCTTGCATTGTCTAATAACTCTGCCTGTCAAAAAAGAAAAATTAGAAACGAAACACATTATTGCTGTGAAGTTTTGTCTTGTATCCAAAGAGGGTCCTCAGATTCCTATAAACATTTCCAGAGTGATGATTACAGAGCAGATAATGTATCAGATGGGCATCCTGCATCACTAAATGTCAGTTGTTAAAGATCAATCATATCAAATTACAGTTAAATAATAAGATAATTGAATATCGTTTTGTTTACATCATTTGCCAAATGTGAAAGGGCCAAACAAGAAAATACAAAATCCTCATAATTTGACTTTACCTACCTTGTAATAGACTATAATAGCTATATTTTAAAATTGAAGAATGGTGATTAAAAACAGTATTATAATTTCAGGTAGCTATTGACCATTACATCAAATGAATATAAATGCAGTGTAGGAATAGTGCTTCTGTAGTGTGTTTGGCCTATCCCTTGTAACACCAGTTAACTTGTTTCATATGCAAGTACCTAGCTTCAATACCTGGCTCAAGCTCCTGACTCAGTTTCCTTTTAATGCAAACCATGGAACCCTGCAGTGATGACTCATGTAATTGTATTCCTGTATTCATCATTTTGAAATTCTAATGATTGCACTTGAGTAGGAGGAAAAATGCTTTGCCTAAAGTCTCTTACAAAATTGTATATAAATTTAAAAAAGAAAAATTATGGGTGGTGCATGTGATAAAATACTGGAAGGGATGAAGATTTTAAAAATATATCATGTTAATCATTAACATTTTTATCTTGTTTTTATTGGCCTCTGTGTAGTAGATTTTAACTGTATCTAGTAATAAAACTTTGCCAATATAAAGGTTATATAGATGCCTATTTCATAACTAATTAGGGTAGGCAAGTTGGGTTTCCTTTATGTGGCTAATATTCATTTATAAAAACATGTATGCTATCCTGGATTTAAACATTTTTGTTAATATTATCTCTTTTTAAGGAACTTATTAACGCATTACATTCTCAGGCTCTCCGCAAATGCATGAAATTACTACTACTCATTAATCCCCATGTTAATATCATTTTTTTAAAGATTTAATTTATTTATTTGAAAGTCAGAGTTACACAGAGAGAGAAGGAGAAGCAGAGAGAGAGAGAGAGAGAGGTCTTCCATCCACTGGTTCACTTCCCAATTGGCCACAATGGCCAGAGCTGTGCCGATCTAAAGCCGGGAGCCAGCAGCTTCTTCTGGATTTCCCACATGGGTGCAGAGGCCCAATGACGTGGGCCATTTTCACACCGCTTTCCCAGGCCATAGCGGAGAGCTGGACTGGAAAAGGAGCAGCCAAGACTAGAACCGGTGCCCACATATGATGCCAGTACTGCAGGTGGTGGCTTTACCCACCTTGCCACAGCACCAGCCCCTGTTAATGTCATATTAATACAAAGAGAATGAATTCCATGTAGTTCATAGATACCACTCTAAAAATATAATGACACTTCCCTTCTCTCCTTTTTAAAATTTATTTATGTATTTGTTTGTTTGTTTGTTTTTGAGATTTCCCATCCACGGGCTCAATCCCAACCAAATGCCCACAAAAATAGAAGATTGAGTCAGGCCAAAGCCAGAATCAAGGAACTCAATCCAGGTCTCCCATGTAGGTGGCAGGGACCCAATCACCTGAGTTATCTGCTGCTTCCCATCAGGACACTGGCAGGAAGCTGGCATCAGAAGCAGTCAGGATTTAGACCCAAGCACTATGATATGGGATATGGGCCCCCCAAACAACATCTTAACAGATGTGCCAAACACTCACCCCTTAAGTTATATGAAGATAACAATTTTGAGCTAGTCATCAGTAGATACAATTTTTTTTTAAAGATTTTATTTATTTATTTGAGAGGTAGAGTTACAGACAGAGGGAGAGAGAGAGAAAGGTTTTCACTCCCCAAATGGTCACAATGGCCGGAGCTACGCCGATCCGAAGCCCGGAACCAGGTGTCTCTTCCCAGTCTCCCATGTGCATGCAGGGGCCCAACCACTCGGGCCATCCCCCACTGCTTTCCCAGGCTACAGCAAAGAGCTGGATTAGAAGAGAGGCAGCCACTGGTGCCATGGCTCAATAGGCTAATCCTCCGCCTCGCGGCGCAGGCACACCTGGTTCTAGTCCCGGTTGGGGTGCCAGATTCTGTCCCGGTTGCCTCTCTTCCAGGCCAGCTCTCTGCTGTGGCCAGGGAGTGCAGTAGAGGATGGCCCAAGTGCTTGGTTCCTGCACCCCATGGGAGACCAGGAGAAGTACCTGGCTCCTGCCTTCGGATCAGCGTGGTTCGCCAGCTGCAGCGCGCCAGCCACGGCGGCCATTGGAGGGTGAACCAATGGCAAAAGGAAGACCTTTCTCTCTGTCTCTCTCTCTCTCACTGTCCACTCTGCCTGTCAAAAAAAAAATTTAAAAAAATTAAAAAATAAAAAAAAAAGAAGAGAGGCAGCCAGGACTAGAACCAGTGATCAAATGGGATGTTGGCACTGCAGGTGGAGGATTAATCTGTGCCACAGCACAGGCCCCATAAAATATATTTTTTTTTTTTTGGACAGGCAGAGTTAGACAGTGAGAGAGAGAGAGAGACAGAGAAAAAGGTCTTCCTTCTGTTGGTTCATCCCCCAAATGCCTGCTACTGCCGGTGCTGTGTCGATCTGAAGCCAGGAGCCAGGTGCTTCCTCCTGGTCTCCCATGCGAGTGCAGGGCCCAAGCACTTGGGCCATCCTCCACTGCCTTCCCGGGCCACAGCAGTGAGCTGGACTGGTAGAGGAGCAACCGGGACAGAACCACTGCCCCAACCAGGACTAGAACCCATTATGCTGGCGCCGCAGACGGAGGACTAGCCTAGTGAACCACAGTGCCAGCCAAAATTTTAATATATTAAAAGAATGTTTTAAGTATTTGATACATGAAATTGATGCATGCATTTTATAAACTTAAAATATTTGTGATATTGTTACTATAATACTTGTTTTAATTTGAGTTTAGGGTAAATTTTAATTGATTATTTCTACTATCTATTATTTTATAGGAGCTCATGTATTTGGATATGCTAACCATTTATATACACACACACACACACACACACACACAGAGTGATTACTTTCTTCCAATGTGAGGTTTGCAACTTCATTTCCTTAATAATGTCAAATTTCAATTTTGATCAAGCTGAATCTGTCAGCTATTCACTTTTGAAGGACTTATGGAGTGGTTCCAGTTTGGAGATGCTAAAAATAAAGTTTCTACCATTAGTTTTGTGTAAGTTCTTGTGTAAACATGTTTTAATTTCCCAGGCATCATTGTGCAAAAATATGACTGCTATGTTGGATGACAATTGCATGTTTAATTTGATAAACTGTCAAAATCTTTTCCAGACTGGTTATGACATGTTTTATTGTCACAGCAATGCATCACTATTTTAGTTCCTCTATCTGTACTACCACTTGGAATTGCTATTATTTCTTATTTTGTTCCTATAGGTAAATGATATGCCATTTATCAATATGGTTCTAATGATTTATGATTTCCTTTTTATAAATATTATTTTCCTTGCATGTCTGTTGATTTTTTTTTATTGTATCCCATTCAGCATGATTTTGACTTGGTTAAATGATGAATTTTGTTTTGTTATTTCAGATAGTCTTGGCATGTATTAAGTTATTTGGAATTGGTTTTAACATTTATGGTGCTTGTTTTCAATCTTCTTTAATGAGAGAATCAGAACAGAATATTATCTAAGGCTAATTGAGGCACATTAACTTTTTTATGTCTTTTACCAAATCCCCTGTGTTAGCAAGATCTTTCTATTTAAGCTGGTGAGAACATGAACTATTCCTTGACTTGAGTGAGCCCCAGGCATAGTTTGATCTATTTCTTTCTGTCCATTCTTTTACTAGCCTTTGATATTTTCTTCTCACATAATAATGAATCAGTACTCAAAGACTAAAGGGAATTCTACAAAACTCCAGAGCTCAGTCAATGCTCAGATCTCTTTTAAAAAGTCTCTGAACCAAAACACTACTTAACTTAGCCTCCATGAACTCCCATCCTTGTCTCCTTAACTTAACAAGATAAACAGGCTCTGTCGGACTTTTTTCCTGGTCTTGCCTCCAGGTAACCATCCCCTGTCAGGAAACTGGGATATCATCATTAGGCCTTATCATTTTGATTCCTTTCTTTCAGAGGCCAGAGTCCTGTTCAACTTTACTGTTCAACATCAGAAAACTGCTTTATCTGTTTTTATATGCTTTATGTTTTTTATATGTTTCACATCTATTGCCTGCTTTTCTTTTGGATTATGCCATGGTGGTAAATTTGATGCTTCCTATTTTACCAGGGCCTGAATTGGTAGAAAAATGATTTTAATTTTGGTGAAGCTTAATTTATCAGCTTGCATTTTACAATGACTGATTTCTGTATCATGAAAACAATTTGCTTATTCCTATCTAAAAAATGCTCTCATATTACTTCTAGAAGCTGTCTTCTTTTAGCTCTTATGTTTGTACCAATAACCAATTTAGAAATAAATTTTATGTATGCTGTGATATAGGCATTAAACTAACTTTTTTGTATCCCTTATGGATGTTGATTATACAGCACCAAATTTGAAAAAGAAATTCATTTCTCTCATTTTATCAATTGGGTGCCTTTGTTGAAAATCAAATACCTACTAAATATTAGTTAATTCACAGGCTCCTCTTTTACTTCCTTCATCTGTTTGCCAGTTTTTATGCCAGTACAACAGCTTTGTAGTAAATCCTGGGCTGAGGTCTTGTATTTGTACGTCAAACATGTTCTCCTTTTTCTTTTTTATTTTCTTAAAGGTTTATGTGTTTATTTTAAAGGCAGAGTTAGAGAGCGGCCGAGGAGGGGAGAGAGAGAGAGAGAGAGGGCGCTTCCATCCAGCGGTTCACTCCCCAAAAGGCACAAGGGTCAGAGCCAAGGCAGAAATCTTAACAATGTTTAGTAATATGATGAATAAACCTCATATTCTTTTCCATATATTTAAGACATATTTTGTAGTGTTCAGTGCAGACACCATACATATTTTTGATAAAGTTATTTGTTACAACTATGTGTTTCATGATGTTATTTCAAATGGAAATGTAAGATATTTATTTTCTAATTATTTATGGTGTTTAATATTCAGGTACATATAGTTTTGTTTCCTATATTACCTATTAATGATTTCTGAATTAATACTTAAATATTGAAAGAATTTACCTGTGAAACGATGCATCTTATCTGAGGGAGATTTTAATGAGAGATTTTGTATCTTTAATAATACAAAATTTTAAAATTTTTATTTGCTTATATTTATTTGAAAGGTAGAAAGACACACACACAGAGAGAAAGAGAGAGAGAGAGAGACCAGAAGACAGAGATCTCCTATCTCCATCCACTGGTTCACTCCCCAGATGTCCTAATCTGGGTCTCCCAAGGAAGTGGTAGGAACCCAATTATTTGAGTCACCAAGTGATGCCTTCCAGGGTAGACATTAACAGGAAGCAGGATTTAAAATCAGAGCAGAGACTGAAACAAAGACAATCCAATAAGCACTCAGACATCCAAGACAATGTCTTAACCACTTACCAAATACCCAACTCTTACAAGATCTTTAATATAGTCATATATCTGTTTTTCCTGAGTTGTGCTGGTTTGGTCACTTATAGCTTTCTGTAAGTGTATCCATATCAAATTTAGTTCCAATGTTTTGTCTGTAATAGCTCTCTATGAGCTCTTTAACATTTGTAGTCATTGGAGTGTCCTTTTCTTTTATAAATCACTTTACTTTTTTTTTTTTGTAAAATGGTGTTCCATTTTACTAATTTAACATTTTCTTGTTATTACATCCCATAAACTTCCTTAAATTTAATTTTTTTTCTACCTACTTGAGACAGATGCTTAGATGGTAGATTTTCCTCTGTCCCTTTCCAATGCCTGCATCTAACACGGTACATTTCTAAAGATGCTTTGAGATGAATCCAACAATTTTATATACTTAAAATTTAAATATTACTTAGTGCAAACATTTACAGTATAGCATGTGACTTCTTCTTGACCCAATATATTTAGAAGTAAATTACTAAATTTCTTAATATCTGAAGATTTTTAGTTATTGTATTCTTATCAGCTTTCTCTAGTTTTGCTCAGAATATATTCTATTATTTCAGTCCTGTAATATTTGTTAAAACCTCTATGGGCAAGAATGCAATAAAATTGAACAAGTATTTCATGTTCACTAGGAAAATAATTTGTAGATTTTGAGTGCCGTGTTTTTCATATAGAAATTAGTCCTATTTTGCTACTTGCTCATTCAGATTTTTCTTTTCAGTTCTAATTATTCATTTTTAGAAAAATGATACATTGGGACACAGAACAGGTTAAGCTGCTGTTTGGGATGTTGACAGGATCAAGTCTTACCTCCATTATCCAACTTTCTGCGAATGGACCTGGCAAGCAGTAGGTGAGGGCTTGCAGGTAGCAGATGAGGGCCCAAGTACTTGGGTTCCTACCATACACATGGGAGATCAGGATACAGTTCTGGCTTTGGCCTGGCCCAACCGTAGCTCTTGTGGTCATTTGAAAAGTGACTCAATCAGTGAAAAACTCTCTCTCTCTCTCTCTCTCTCTATATATATATATATATATATATATGGCATATCAGTGTCACAGGTTTTGTTTATTTAATTACTTATTTGAAAGTCAGAGTTACACAGAGAGA
Organism: Oryctolagus cuniculus; assembly: GCF_964237555.1. Classification (NCBI taxonomy): domain Eukaryota; kingdom Metazoa; phylum Chordata; class Mammalia; order Lagomorpha; family Leporidae; genus Oryctolagus; species Oryctolagus cuniculus. The sequence goes on along the minus strand of NC_091436.1, from coordinate 14,033,311 downwards.
GAAGGAGAGGCAGAGAGAGAGAGAAAGAGAGAGAGAGAGGTCTTCCATCCACTGTTTCACTTCCCAGTTGGCCGCAATTGTCCGAGGCGCTCTGACCTGAAGCATAGAAACAGGAGTTTCTTCTGGGTCTCCCACAAGGGTGTAAGTGGCCCAAGGACCTGGGCCATCTTCTACTGACTTCCCAGGCCATATCAGAGAGCCTGATTGGAAGTGGAGCAGCTGGGCCTAGAACTGGTGCTCATATGGGATGCTGGTACTGCAGGCAGTGGCCCCACCCGCTACACCATAGCCAGGCCCCAGAGTCACAGGTTTTGACTTGGCCCACTACAATGCCAAACCTAAATCTAATAAAATTAATAGCTAAAATCAGTGAAAATAAAATAATAGTAAAAAATTAAATCATTTAAAAATAAAAGCATTAATAAATTTCATAAAACTCAGGGTCAGTCAATTAAGAAGGAAAGCATAAAATTTATAAACATAAGGAATATAACAAAGGCCCTCTATAAAGATTCTAGAGATATTAAATAGTCAAGAATAAAAATGAAAGGCTACACACACACAAACTTATGCCAAAAAATTTACAGCATAAATGAAATGAAATGAAACTCATTGAGGGTCAGATATGTACACATTTGATACTGAATGACACAGATAAATGATAAGGATACAGATAAGTGATGAATTTCAGTTCACAATTGATCATAATGATAGGACTGAGAGTCAAAGGGATCACATAAACAAGGCTAGTGTCTACAAATACTAACTGATAGAATTAAAAAGGGAGAGAACGATCCTACATGGGAAGCGGGATACACAGCAGACTCATAGAATGGCAGACGTCCTAAACAGCACTCTGGCCTCAGAATCATCCCTTAAGGCATGCAGATCCAGCTGAAAAGCCCATGAGAGTATTTCAGGCATGGAAAGCCAAGATACTCTGGCAAAAAAAAAAAAAAAAAAAAAAAAAAAAACCAAACAAACAAAACCACCTAAATGAAGGATCTTGGCTAGTGAGATCCAAGTGGAAAGAACACGCCATCAAAGGAGCTACCTTTCTCTGAAGGGAGGAGAGAACTTCCACTCTGACTGCAACCTTGTCTAAATATGATCAGAGTCAGTGAACTCAAAAGGCTTCCATAGCCTTGGCAACTCATGACAAGAGCCGAGGGTGATTACTGATGCCATAAACAAGAGTGTCAATTTGTTAAGTCAACAACAGGAGTCACTGTGCACTTACTCCTCATGGAGGATCTCTGTCCTTAATGTGTTGTCTAATGTGAATTAATGTTATAACTAGTACTCAAACAGTATTTTACACTTTATGTTCTGTGTGGGTGCAAACTGATGAAATCTTTACCTAGTATATACTAATTTGATATTCTGTGTATAAATATAATTGAATATGAATTGAATATGAGGAAGCAGGAGAGGAGAGTTTTGCAGGTGGGAGGGAAGTTATGGCGGGGGGAGCCATTGTAAACCAAAAGCTGTACTTTGGAAATTTATATTTATTAAATAAAAGTAAAAATAAATAAATATATGCCAATAACTCTAGGGGACAATGTGGGCACCATGGAAGGACAGATGGTTAATGTAAGTGAAGAGAGACAGTCTCTAAGGATAATCCAAGAAAATACTACACATTAAAAACACTAAGCACTGTAACACGTAGGATGCCTGCTTTCAGTGGGCTAATCAGCAGGTTGCACCTGGCCAGGAAACAGATCAGTGAACATGAAGACATGGGAATAGAAATTCTCAAAACTGAAATGCACAGAGGAAAAAAAAATGAGAGGAAATGAAACACATATCCAATAACTACAGGATAATTACAAACGGTGAAATATGTGTGCAATTAGTAAAAGGAGACAAAAAGAAAACAGAATATTTGAATTAATGCTAAGAATTTTGAAATTGTTAATGACGAACATCAAACCAAATTCAATAAAGTTTATAGAACACCAAAATGAATAAATATCAGCATGTTTGGAACACTGCCCCAGGTTTAGCAGTTGCTGAACAGTAGTTCTAGTATGTTCCAATATGTTCCAAGACTAATCCCATTGTTATCTCCATAGGGTTTTAAAAATATTTTATTTATTTATTTATAAGACAGGCAGAGATAGAGTTGCAAAGATTGATAGGAAGAGAGAGAGGGAGAATTGGAAGGAGGGAAAAGGGAGAGAGAGAGAGAGAGAGAGAGAGAGAGAAGAGTTTTCCATCCATTTGTTCATTCCCCAAATAACTGAAACAGCCAGATTGAGCCAGGACAAAGCGAGGAATATAAAACTCCATCAAGGTGTCCCACATTGGTGTCAGGGCCCCAAGTAATATCTCACTGCTTTCCTAGCTACATTTGCCATGAACTGTCTCAGAGATGGAGCATTAAGGACTTACCTGACCCAATGGGACGCCAGCATCACAAGTGATGGTTAACCTGCTGGGCCACAATGTTGTTCCCAATTTCCACAGTTCTTAAATGCTGCATTTGGACATCAGTGCTTAGCTACTGGAGAATACCTCACATAAAGTCTTTGATTTATGGAGTAGGATATAATAGAAAAGACAACTGGGAGTATCTGAAAAGCATCACACTCTCCTGGCTAAGGCAGTAAAAAAATTCTCAAGAGAATAAAGTCTTAAAGATCACGGAAGTGGTAGGTCTAGTATATACTATTTGAAGTATATCTCTTATATTAAGTTGACCTATTATATACTACTTTATCTTTGAAGATAAGTATGGACAGCTAAAATCTAATCAAAAGTAATCCCCAGTTCATCTGATGTTGCAGAAATGGTATCAGCAATAGATTTACAGAATCTATTTACATGGTTCTTGTTTGTGATATGTAGCTATCTATATGAAAAATATGTTCTTTTCAATAGCCAACAGGGAGCCCATGTTGTGGACTAGTAGGTTAAGCTGCTGCCTACAATTCTAGCATCCCATATGGGCTCCAGTTTGTGTTCCAGCTACTCCACTTCTGATTCAACTCACTGCTAATGGCCTGAGAAAGCAGGAAAGGTGCCCCAAGTATTTGAGCCCCTGCCATTGATGTTGAAGACCAGGAAGAAACTCCTGGTTCCTGATTTAAGCTTGGTCCATCCCTGGTGGTTGCAGCTACTTGGAGAGTAAACCAAAATAATAAAAGATTCTCTCTCTCTCTCCCTCTCTCTCTCTCTCTCTCTCTCTCTCTCTCTCTCTCTTCATCTCCCTCTTTGGTCTTTGTAAATATCACACAGTACATGAGTAAAACTGTTCTGACTCATGCATTGGGTTACTTGTAAGCTTCCAGTGAAATGTTGAGTGACTGTGAAAGAAAATTGTCTATCTTGAGTTTATTTTTCCCAGTGGTTCAATTTACTAATATGTGTAAACCCATCACCAATCTATTATATTGTTGAAGTGATATATTTAGAATGTTTTCCAAGAAGTTCTAGAGGGCCTTTGTGTATGCTCATTTGTTAGAGAGAACTGAAAATGGGCTGTTGCATTTCAGGCACACTTAGTAGTGTGGTGAATCTGAAATACATTAATGAAGAGAAATCTTCCCAGCAGGTGGAACTCTGATCAATGAGTCTGAATCTCCAGTTTAGGTGGAGATAAAAGTGACCCAAGGTGAGGATATTTGCCTCCTGGTGGCAGGCTGGATCTGGCAGAAGCAAGGTTAGGATAAAGCACATGAAGAGGTCTCTGGAAAAGTACTGTGGATGGACTGATGCAGGTTGGCAAAAAATGTTTAAGGGTCCATGTGTGTTCACTTAATAGCCCCGGGAGAGCATTCATTGTGGAAGAAGTAAACAGATAGACTTGAATAGCAGATGGATTTTCCAGGAGTTGTTGCCAGCCTCTATCCTTAGCCAACTAGCTGCTTGCAAACAAACAGATTAATAATGGTGACATAAATAGAGGTGGTTGCTGGGCCCAACAGTATGTGCTTTCACCCAATAACATGGATCCTGTTACCACTGCTTTTGGTGTCCAACCAGTGTTCAATAAAGATGCCAATTAACTGTCATGCCACTGATCCTTAAAGAGTCCAATTAGCCACTTAATGCCAAGATAATTGCCTTAGGCATGTTTTCAAAAGGGCAGCAACTCCTTTTGATTGGGATTTATAGACAATATCTAGATAGACGATAGATAGATAACCTGCATTTTGTTTTAATTGGTCCATCTGTTGCTCCTTAGCCAACAACACCTGCACAGTGCCTAAGTTACCAACACAGAAGCCTATTAATAATAAAAGAAGTTTAGTAGCAGACTTATTAATGAACCAAAGATTCACTGGTTCTTCCTCATAGCCCATTGTCTAGGATCTGATGTTCTAAATATATTGGAAGAGGCATGTTATGGCACAGCTGATGCACCAAACTGGAGACCATATCCTGTGAGTTGTGAGTGTCATCCTCCATGATATAATATATACCTTACAGCACATGTTGTTATATGGTGGTCTCCCTTTGGTAGATGTAATGTTAAACCTGGGCTAATAACCAAAAGATGAAACTAGAAGTGGCCATAGTCACCATCACTACCAGTTAGTTATCTACCTGGGGTTACGAGTTTCTTATCCTAACAACATTGGGTTCTGTGAATCTGGAGATCTTGGTTCCCAGAATAAGGATGATTTACCATTAAAAATCCCACTAAAATTAAAGTATATGGCTCTTTCTATATCATGTTGACTCATTTTGACTAGTAGGCTAGCAAATACAGAAAGGAATTATCATACTGTTAGGGGTCTTTGACTTTAATCAACATTAAAAACAGAGGCAAGGGCCGGCACCACGGCTCACTAGGCTAATCCTCTGCCTTGCAGTGCCGGCACACCCGGTTCTAGTCCCGGTCGGGGCGCCGGATTCTGTCCCGGTTGCCCCTCTTCCAGGCCAGCTCTCTACTGTGGCCTGGGAAGGCAGTGGAGGATGGCCCAAGTGCTTGGGCCCTGTACCCTATGGGAGACCAGGATAAGTACCTGGCTCCTGCCATCAGATCAGCATGGTGCGCCGGCTGCAGCCTGTTGGCCGCGGCGGCCATTGGAGGGTGAATCAACAGCAAACGAGGACCTTTCTCTCTGTCTCTCTCTCTCTCACTGTCCACTCTGCCTGTCAAAAAAAAAAAAAAAACAAAACAAAAAAAAAACAAAAACAAAACAGAGGCAAGAAGAGTGGCTTTAGTAATAAGGCATACATGTGCACTGTATTCCCTTTGATATTCCAGTTACCAGTAAATGACCTATAACAGCATTAACAGTTGGATTATGTTTCAAAATTAAATGGCCACATGGGTCAAACCAACAAGACCAGAAAAAGTACTAGCCGAGGCTGGGAAGAATACAGAATGGATGGTATAGGAGGGAGGTAATGACAAGTACCATATAGCTTCTGTATTAAATGTGGGAACAACTCACTCCACTACCCTCATCCTGTACGGTCTCTCCAGAAGTTTTAGTGACAATAGTCTTGAGAAGTGTTTGATAAAATGGAATGAACTTAATATAAGAAAGAAACAGATTTGAGCAGTGCAGGGTGGGACTGAAAAAGTTACTTCTCTTCTACTGTGCACATTGCCTCCAAAACTTCACATCTGTCTGTGCAATTATTACTCAGCTTTGATATTTTATTCTTCTAATGCCTCAAACATACAAGCTCCTCCACAGGATTCTCCTGAGCCCTGCATCTAGAGCTGTAAACTCATGGGAACCTGTGTCACCCTAGATATGGAAATCAGAGAATCTGAATTCTCTTAGAGGCATGATATGTGCTCCCATTTGGATTAAACTGGTAATAGGAATTATCCTACAGTTGTGGTTTGTTTGGTAGCTTCTTTTTCCTGCCTTGCTTTTCCTTTGTTGATTTTTAATGGGAGTAATTTTTCAACAACTTGCTTGTGTGTGAATGATCACCCCAGGGCTTATATTTAGTAAACCCACAGATACACATATTGATAATTTTTCAAAAATGAAAATATCTTCTAAATATCACAAGCCTGTGCAAATTCTTGATTACATAGTATTTATCATTTTCATAGTAATGGAGATAGTAAAATTTGGGTCAAAAATACAAATCTCAAACAAGCTTTATATTAAGGCAAAAAGAAAACCTTCATTAATATTTATAATCCTTGAAGTTCAAAAATTGTGTTGAATTAAAACTAGCTACTATTTTATTTATAAAATAACATGATAATCATGTACTTTCATCCCACAATCTTATACTTGATCCCTTACCTTAAATAAATCATGTATTCCAAGGCAAACCAGTGCATTGATGCAAAATAGAGTATGAGAAGGAAGATGAGCTCATGAGATTTCATGATGATAAGAACTATTAAGATCAGAAAATCTAAATGCCCTCAGGAAAAAAAATGTTAATAAAATTAAAAATAAAAATAAAATCATCCAAATAATAAAATATTACAATCTTTGGAAAGATTGATTTGTTTTATAAAGAGGAATAAAATTGATACCCAATTTGCAAAAAGGACAAATATCATGGTGCACAATACTATTATAGTAATGTAATATTCAATTAGGTGTGTTTATATATGTGTAATTATATCTGAAGTTATATAAACAAAACATCATAATATTTTGTCCCTTGGAAGAACAAATGAGTGACACAGTGTTGGCAAGATGGGGACATTTATTTAAAAATTTTAATATATATATAATATATAATTATATATATAATATATGGGGCATTTGTATACATTTCTACTGAATGGATGTTTTAATGTTTTAATCAGCTAGTGAGTACATTAATAAGTTTGCTTGTTATGGATTGAACCCAACTTTCATTTTTCCCAATATTTACTTTAAAGATACGACAGAGGTGTTTGTTCTCTAAGAAACACAACACGGTATATGGAGGCAAGGTCTCTCATAGAAAAGGAAAAAATGCTGCTCATGTAATACAATCAAGGTATTTGTGTTACAGCTAAGGAGTATTTTATTTCTCAATCAATACAGTCTATATGACAGAAAGAGAGAGAGTGAGAGAGAGAGAGAGAGAGAGAGAGAGAACTTATTAAGTATATCTCTAGAGACCCTTTCATTGAAGGTTAAGGAGGGAGAAATCTATATAATAAGTAAACCTTAAGAAGGAAAAGTTTAGTTTGACTACTTTGAGCCTTACGATGCCTTCAAATCATTCCACATGGTGCTAAATTTGGGTGAACTCATACATGACTAACCATGCCTGCTGAAGGATATGCAATTTTGCATGAAGTAAAATGTATGTTCCCAAGGAATTTTTATAGTGGTGCTGCTTGTTACTAATGCCTAAAACCTGCCAGCTATGGCTTCAATGACCCCACTAATACCCATGTTGAAATTTAATATCCATTACATGGTCTTAAGATGTGAGAACATTAAGAGGTTACTGGGCATGAGGGCTCTGTCCTCTTGAACGCATTAATCAATCATGGGCTAATGGATCAGTAGATTACTGAATTATCATGGGAGTGGCTTTGTTATAAAAGTGAGCTCTCTGTGATTAGCTTGCTTTGTCTTACCACATAATACTCTGAGTTGCCTCCAGACTGCAGAGTCTCCACCAGCAAGAAGGCTCTCATCAAATTTTTGTGACTCATCAACCCTGGACTTCCCAGCCTCCAGAACTGTGAGACATAAATTTATTTTTTTATAAATTAGATAATCTTTGATTAGTTATGGCAACAGAAACTGAATGAGGACACCATCCATTGCAGAACCTATCCTTGAAACAGGGAAAATATCTTGATTAAAAGCATGGCTTTAGGGCTATATTTAGCTAGCCTTTGCAAAGATCAAAAATCAAATTTTAAATTTGGAACAATGAAAATAATATCAATGGACTGGGATTCAGGCATATGAAAATTTCAGAGGGCAAGTTCTCAAACTCATTTATTCAACAAAGAATTTTAGGTTTCCTATAGTTGTTCAAATCAGTATGTGGGTACTGTGAAAAGCACAAGGATTAAGAAGAAAGACAATCTGTGTTTAAGAAATGTTGAGAGTGTCAATTGTTAAATCAACAACGGAAGTCACTGTGGACCTTTCTCCCCATGTAGGACCTCTGTCCTTAATATGTTGTACTAAGAGAATTAATGGTAAAACTACTACCCAAACAGGACTCCATACTTTGTGTGTCTTTGTGGGTGCAGTCTGCTGAAATCCTTACTTAGTATATACTAAATTGATCTTCTGTATATAAAGATAATTGAAAATGAATTATGATGAAGAATGGGATGGGAGAGGTAGTGGGAGATGAGATGGTTGCAGGTGGGAGGGAGGTTATGGGGGGAAAAGTCTCTATAATTCAAAGGGTGTACTTTGGAAATTTATATTTATTAAATAAAAGTTGAAAAAAAAAGCTTACTATAATCCCTTGTAGCATTGAATAGTTTTTGGTTTAAAAATGACATCACTTTATACATGCCTTTTAGTCAGAGCAGCTGATCTCCTGATTTGTGTATATTTTACTAAATCACATAATCCAAAGAGCTTTTGCAGGCACCATGTGGTTGTGCTTGTTTTATTGTGCCACAATGCTCAATTGTCTGTACAAATCAGAAAAGGTTTATGATATCTAATAAATGATAAAGATAAGATTTAAAGTCTTAAAAAATGTTGTAGTTGACATATTTCTTTTCATTCTTTCTTTTTTATTTTTGACAGGCAGAGTTTGACAGAGAGAGAAAGAGACAGAGAGAAAGGTCTCCCTTCCGTTGGTTCACCCCACCAAATGGCCGCTACAGCCGGCGCCAGGAGCCAGGTGCTTCCTCCTGGTCTCCCATGCGAGTGCAGGGCCCAAGCACTTGGGCCATCCTCCACTGCACTACCGGGCCACAGCAGAGAGCTGGACTGGAAGAGGGGCAACCGGGACAGAATCTGGCACCCCAACCGGGACTAGAACCCGGGGTGCCACTGCTACAGGCAGAGGATTAGTAGTTGACATTTTTCTAAGAAAAGTATAATAAATCTGTAGTATGGTAGGACTGATGGATGGGTACCAAGAAGGTAAGTGAGTCCTGCTTTGAGACAATGAATAGGGTACCAGATGGAAGCAGTAATTTTTGTCAACTCTTGATTTAGAAATAGTGTACCAATAAATAAGCATTTTTTTTCTTTTAAGACTTTATTTAATTCACTCAGTCTATACAATATATTATAGAATAATTCATAACCCTTTGCATCTCTGTTCATCTCTAACAGAGGATGTGTTTCAGTCTGACCTGTCATTTACTCTAAGAGCATCAACAGCATAGACGCCCAAGCAAACTGAAAATTACTCATGGCCTGGTTATCTTAGTCAGATTTTACATTTAGTTACTATGATGTCAGATGGAGCACCCACCTGTAATTATTTCTTTCCAAGCACAGAGCTACTAGCTTTTGCAACAATACTTCCTCTGTTGAAATAACAACCTGAGGCAAATATCTACACATGAAATCATCTTCTGGTGCTTTGAGTTAGAAGTCCATTATGCATGAAAAAGATAAGCAAAGCTGTGAAAATATTTCATTAATTATGGATAAGAAACAATATAAATAATTAAAGTCTAAGTGTCTTCAAAAAGTTCATGAAAATATGTATTAGAAAAAACTCCATGAATTTAGAACTTTTTTTGCACCAAAATAAACTTATCTTTTAATACTATTTTCCCTGAACTTTTTGAAGTTCTGTCACGTTTCTTTTTCTTTTTTTCCTAAGGGAACTTTTTATTTAAGGAATACAAACTTCATGCACTTCCTAAGTACAATTTTAGGAATATAGTGATTCTTCCCACCATATCTTCCCTCCTGCCCACACTGCCATCCCTTCTCCTTCTCCCCTCCCAATTCCAGTCCAATTATTCATTAAGATCCATTTTCAATTAACTTTATACACAGAAGACTAACTCTATAGTAAATAAAGAGTTCAATAATTTGTAAAAAATCTGTTCAACAGTCAAGACAAAGGCTGTTCAAAGTCATTGCATCTTGAAATTAATTTCTCTCTTTTTTAAATAAACTTAATTAACTTTAAAGAAGCATCCAAGAATGATACATCTTTTGAGAGTGCTTAGACATAATTAAATACAACTCTTTGAGGACAAAGGTCCTGCATGGGAAGTTAGTGCACAGTGATTCTTGTTGCTAATTCAACATTTAACACTCTTATGTATGATGTCAGTGATCACCTGAGGCTCCTGACATGAACTGCCTAGGCTATGGAAGGCATTTGGATCCACAAACTTTGTCAGTATTAAGACAAAGCCATAAGTGGAAGTTCTCTCCTCCCTTCAGAGAAAAGTACCTCCTTCTGTGATGAATACTTCTTTCCACTGGTGCCACAGTGTCTTGGCTTTCCATGTCTGAAATACTTCTCAGCCAGACCAGAATGCCTTAAGGGATGATTCTGATGTCACAGTGCCACTTAAAGTGATTGACATTCTATGAGTCTGCTATGTGGACTGCTTCCCATGTTGGAGCATTCACTCCTTTTTAATTCTATAAATTATCATTACCAAACATTTAATCCTATCCATATGACCCCTTTAACCTTTAGATGGTACATTTACCATGCAGCTCAAGGGGATATGGATTCCAATAACAAGTTTTTAAACTGTGCCCATGAAAGTAAGTCCATGGAAATGTATGAAGAACTATACAACTTTACAAACTCCATAAACTTTAGAATTAGAACTTTTAGAACATGGTGATTCTTCCCGCTATGCCTGCCTTCCCACCCATTCTTCTACCCCTCTTCCTCCTCCCTTTCTTATTCCCACTCTTGTTTTTTTACTGAGATCTATTTTCAATTGACTTTATACACATATGTTTAACTTTATGTTAAGTAATGAGTTCAAAAAATACTGAGAAAAAAGAAAAAAACCTGTTCCTCAAGAGTCAATACAAGGGCTATCCAAGTCATTGCTTCTCAAGTTGACAATTTTACTTCTACATATTGCCTTTTAGGTGCTCTTTATTTGTAACAGGTCAGTGATAACATACAGTATTTATCTATTTGGGACTGGCTTATTTCACTAAGTATGATGTTTTACAGATTTATCCATTTTGTTGCAAATGAACAGATTTTATTTTTTTTACCATTGCGTAGTATTCTATAGTGTGCATATCCTATAATTTCTTTCTCCAGTCATCACTTATAGGCATTTTTGTTGATTCCATGTCTTAGCTAGGGTGAATAGAGCTTCAATAAACATGGGGGTGGCAGATAACTCTTTCATATGCTGATTTCATTTCCTTTGAGTAAATTCCCAGGAGTGGGATGGCTGGGTCATATGATAGGTCTATATTCAGACTTATCAGGTATTTCCATACTGTCTTTACCAGTTTACATTCCCATCAACAGTAGATTAGGGTACCTTTTTCCTCACCTCCTTGCCAACATTTGTTGTTTGTTTATTTCTATATGACAGCCATTCTAACTGTGTGAAATGAAACCTCATTGTGGTTTTGATTTGCATTTCCCTGACAGCTAGTGATCCTGAGCATTTTTTCATGTGTCTGTTGGCCATTTGGATTTCCTCTTTTGAAAAATGCCTGTTTACATCCTTTGCCCATTTGTAGTTGTGAGTTTCTTATTCTCTTTATATATTCTAGTTAATAATCTTGTATAAATTGCAAAGTTTGTAAATAATTTCTCCTATTCTGTGGGTTGCCTCTTCACTTTGCTGAGTGTTTCTTTTGCAGTACAGAAGATACTCAATTTGCTGTAATTCCAACTGTTAAATTTGGCTTTGATTGCTGTGCTTCTGGGGTCTTTTTCAAGAATGCTTTGCCTGTGCCAAGTCTTTCAGGTTTCTCTAATAAGTTCTCTAATAAGTTTATGGTATCAGGTCATAGATTTAGGTTTTTAAACCATTTTGAGTGGATTTTTGTGTAAGGTGTAAGGTAGTTGTCTTGCTTCATACTTCTGCATGTGGAAATCCAGTTTTTCTAGCAGCATTTGTTAAAGATATTGTCTTTTCTCCAGGGAATGATTTAAGCTCCTATGTCAAATATGAGTTGGTTTTAGATGCCTGGATTGGTTTCTGGCGTTTCTATTATGTTCCATTGATCGACCCATCTGTTTTTTTCAACAGTGCCAGGCTGTTTTAATTATAATTGCCATGTAGGCCATGTAGCAGGTCTTGGAATCTGGTATTCTGATGCTTCCAGCTTGGTTTTGTTGTATAAGATTGTTTTAGTTATTTGGGGGTCTCCTATATTTCCATTCGAATTTCTTTCCCCAAACTAAGGATTATTTCACTAAAAAGGCTTTCTAATCCTTTATTTTTTTCCATGCCTTCAGGAACTCCTAAGAGTTCCCAAGAGCATTTTTAAAATTTTCTAATTTATTCTTGCTGTTTGTGGTCTGACTGTATAATTTCCTGTGATTTGTCTTCTAAGTCATTTATTCTTTCTTCTGCATCACCAATTCTGTTGTTAAAGCTTTCTGCTGCATTTTTGATTTGGTCTATTGAATTCTTTATTTCCAAGATTTCATTTTAATTTCTCTTTAACAACTCAATTTCATGGGAGAGATTTTCTTTCATGTCTTGTACTGATTTCAGCAGTTTGTATGCTTGCTTCTGATTGCTTCTGTGTAATACTATGGTCAATTTCTTGAATTCCATTTCGGGTATTTCTTCAGTTTCTTCATCTTCATTATCTGGTATTGAAATTTTGCATTCTTTTGGGGGCACCATGATGTCTTCCTTATTCCTGTTTCCTGTATTGGTGCATTTATTATTCAGCATTTGTGGAGATACTCATTGATTTCTTTATTTTTTTGCTGTGGCATCTTTTATGTTTGAACTATGCCTCTGTGGACTAGTGGAATGTCTTCTTTTTCAGTGAATACCTAGTGGCATGTGGTGGGTGTGGCCGGGGAGCTCTCTTCAGTGCTCCAGGCTGAAGGGATTTTCTGAGGTGACACCAAGGTTGGGCGTGGTAAATCTCCTCTCCCCCTGACCCATTATTTTTTAATCAAAGGGGAGGTTTTTTCTGCTCTGTTGGTGTAGACTCAGCTCATCTCATCTCCTTAATGTACACCACGGCCTGGGTGCTAGCCCCAGTGGGTATAATATTCATCCTCCCTGCCACAAAGACCACACAAATGATATGTGCAGATTCCCCAGCAATGTCCCTCACCAGGGAACCAGGGAGCTCTGAGCATGTGGAGCCTCCCAAGCGACTGCCCAAAGTTCCAGCCACCTTCCCGCAACCTCAGTGTTTTCATTGTTCTGTAACACTAGTCTCCCACAGTCATGAGCACCCAGCTCCCTGTCACTTTTCCTCTCCAGACTCAGGAGTCTCCTGCTTGACTGGTTGCTGGGTACAGACAAGCACTGGTGCAGCTGCTTCCTATGTCCAAAATGGTGCCTGCTCTCTGTTGGCTTGTTACAGAATGCCACCGCCGTGTGGGCAGGGAAAGAGAAGCATGCCTCCCACTCTTTTTCCCTCTAGTTTGGCAGGTACACTACCCACCTCAGAGCTCCAAGCCAAAATCCCTCCAGGCTCTTTCTCCAGCTTTACGGCCAGTGGCTTATGCTGCAGCAGTCTGGTCTCACCTCACTCTCCAAAGCTGATGTGGAGGCTCTCAGCTGCTGGATTCTTGAGTTGCATGCTTTCACACCTTTCAAATAGGTCCACTGTGCCTCTCTGGGTTGTGTGGAGTTTCCTCTGCCATTTTCTCCCTAACTGTTCCCTGAGACTGCACTCTCTCCACTTTTTTTAAAGCTATCTTCTCCTACACTAGAGCAGTAAGCTCTCTCCCTACTTTTCCATCTTAATCCAATCCACATTTATTTTTCTTTCTTTTTTAAATTTTTTATTCGTTATATTGTTTTATATTTATATTATAAATAATATGAATAATATAAAGATATATATTATGAGTATAATATAGCTAATATATAAAATATATTATATAATATATTTAATACATAAATAAATTTATACATTAATTTATAATATAAAATTATATATTATAAATATATTTGTATTATAATATAAATATGTATAATATAAATATATTTAAATTTATATATATGTAAGTATATAAATATTTATATTTTTAGATTCTTTATTCTTTATATTTTAGATTCCTGTGTTCTAATTTTCAGTTTTACCTCAATATGACATCCATACTAGTTTTTAAAAAATAGAGCCAGCAGTGTTTCACATCACTATACTTTTATTAATTTTTCTTAAGATCTATTTCTCTCTTCTGTAAAAGGTTATAATGTGCGAAATATTGCAGCACTGTGAGAGTTCATTGATTTTCTAGCAAGTTCCCAAGCTATATGTGAGTTTTCAGTATCACTAAATGGTGATATATTATGCTGAAAGTATATTTAAATTTTTATGGAGGCTAACTCTTAGAATCAATGTTGTTTGCTTATTATGAGTATTGAGAAACAGCTTGAATAGATATCATGCAGGAAACATAATGACTTTAGTAATACCAATTTATGAGCTAAGTCACTTTTTAAAAATAATCATTTGTTTTTGATACTTAGTTGCAACAACTTCATTCATATGCTCTCCTGGAGCTATTTTATTTACAAAATCTTATTTTGTCTCATCTATACAAAAATATATATCTCCAACAAAATTTAAAAAGACAAATTTCGATAGAAAATTACAACCTCAACATTCCTTTTTTGAATATTAGTATAAAGTCAACACCAAGTACTTCATTTGTCATGTTTTAGTGTTGGTTTCACACCACTTTTAGTATAGATTATAGAAAAGCATCCAGTATTATCTAGAACAGGTAAGGTACTCCCTGTATTCCTTATGACACTGAGCAAAATGAAATACCTTTCAACCCTAAATTACTTCTCATATGTCAGAAATCATTAGTTTTTATTTTCATTGATTCTAAATAGAAGAGTAATTTTACTGCCTGCAATTAAAATAAAGCACAAAAGTAAACTAGTTTTTTGTTCCTATGTGAGGGTATAAGCAGGGAGAGGTCCAGCTTGGATACAATCCACGACCTAATATTACTTACAAGGACTTAAAGATTTCAATTTTTTTACTCTGCTGTCCTCTCAAGCAACTCCAATCTCTGCCTTGTCCCTCAAACATGGAACATATATGTATCCTCCACCTCAGTCTGATCACCCTGTTTAGGACTGTATCCATCCTTGTTGGTAATAAATATTGAAAATTTGAGTTTCTTCACTCCCATGCTTCTTTTTACAATATTAAATGAATACATGTCCACAAAAATATAAATCATTATTCTACATTTTAAAAAATATTTATTAATTTGTTTGAAAATCAGAGTTTCAGAAAGAGAGGGAGATTAGAGAGAGACAGAGAGACAGAGACAGAGAGAGAAAGAGAGATCTGCCATCAATTAGTTCACTCCCCCATTGGCCACAATGGCTGAGGCTGGCACAGGCCAAAGCCAGGGCCAGCCAGGAGCTTCTTTCAGATCTTCCACATGGCTGGCAGAAGCCCAAGCATTTGAGCCATCTGCTGCTTTTTCCAGGCCATCAGCTTGGAACAGAATCAGAAGTGGAGCAGCTAGGACTCAAACCAGTACCCATATGCTATACAACAATGTCAGCCCTATTCTACATTTTAAACTTCATTTAATTGGTAATTAACTAAACTATACATGATTTTAAAGAAAGTGTTTTTCTATTTCAGTATATTCTGGAGATTCTATCAAAATAGGTACCATAAATTTATTTTCTAAACTTCCACATAATGTTAATTTTATAAATGCAAAATTAATTATTCCCCTGAAAATATATAATTCACAAGTTGCCATATTTTTGGTACCAGAAATGATCCTATAGTGAATGTTCTCCAATCTATCTCACCAGATAAAAGTATCCCTGTTTCCTAGGGCACATCTAGATTCAATTAGGACAGTTCATATTGAATCAGTTAGAACAGAATGCCAACAGTCCATCTCCATACAAGCAGTTCATGAGATTCTGTATTAAACTACATATTTGCAAACTTTTACATTGGTAGGACTATACTAAATTGGCACAGTATGATGGGTGTGATAAAATACCTAATGCTGTTCTAATTTTCATGACTTTTATTAATAATGAGGTTTAATTATTTGAGGTATTTTATTGACCATTTAGACTTGCTCTTTGATGATTTGTCTTTCCACATACTTATCTTTTTTTTCACTAAATTTTGTTTTCTTCTTTACATTTTGGGGTTATTTTAAATTATGAATACCTAGTCTTTATTTCACAATATATTCTCCTGGCTATGGATCTTCCTCTGACTACATCTGTGGTGGCATTTCTTTCTTCTTGTTAGTTTTGTAAAATAATATTTATTTTTCAAAAGTTAACACATTCATTGTAGGAAACTCAAACCGCAAAGAGCAAAGTAAAATACAATCACAAGCAGTTTAATTTGACATGTTCTTCTAGGTCCTATGAACACACACAACATTCAATATCTTTTTTTGATTCATTTATTTACTTGAAAGGCAAAATTACCAGGAGAGAGAGAGAGAGAGAGAGAAAACTTCCATCGCTAGTTCACTCTCCAAATGACCACAAGGGTCTGGGATGGGCCAAGAGCTTCATCTGGGTCTCCCACATGGGTAGATGAAGCTCAAGCATTTGGGTCATGTTCTGTTGCTTTACCAGGTGCATTAGTAGGGAGCTGGATCAGAAGTGGAGCTGCCGGACTCAAGCCAGCAACCCTTGTGGGATGCCAGCTTTGCAGGTGGCAGATGTGCCCACTAGGCCACAATGCTGACCCCACAACATTCAATGTCATGTGTTTGAGGTCATATAGTATGCACCATGCTTTATCATACATCATGAAAATTTATCAGCTAAAATTCTTAAATTTCTATGAACACAAAAAATAAACTATACCAACTTAATATACTGGGGCAAAAAATGTAATACTAACATTCTTGAGGAAACAACTCCCAGAATAACAGATTGCTATACCAGAACTCCCTCAAAAAGGAACCACTGCTATACTTCCTTGGGAGTTAAGTTACAACTCCTCCCCAGTTCTGATCCCCAGCTCCTCCCCAGTTCTGATCCCAGAACTGTAACTGCTCCACATTTGCCCCTGTCAGACTCTGGCTTTGCAACCAAACTGGGGCACTTGTGCCCCACATGTCAGAGCCTGTGCTACTTGCAAGACAGCTTAGCCACAGACGTTGGGGCCTCTGTAGCTCTGTGTGCTTCTCTGCTTCACACAGCATCTCTGTGTCTGACCCACATCTCAGACACCGGGCTTCATCATATTAAACTAGCCCATGTCCTGGGCCCTTAAGCCACTGTTGTTTTGAGTGCTACTCCAGAAGCACTGATGCCTTGTGCATCTTTACAAATGTAGGACTGGGAATGCCTGAACATGGCACTATTGCTAACGCTGCCCCAAACAGTGCAGCTGTGGGACCTCATGTGTAGCAGAACTTAGATGGGTTATTTGAAAACATACAGTGAAAGTAGAAAAAAGAAGTAAGAATAAAAGAGGCTGAAAAAGCGTATGAGTTTTAGGGACAGCATAAAGACAGCTAAAACAAACATTATGAGACTTTAACAAAGAGAAAAGAGAGAAAAAAGAAAGAAATCTCATTTGAGAAATGACTGCTGCAACAAGTTTTGTGGCATAGCAGATTAAGCCACTTCTTGGGAAGCCTACAGCCCATATCAGAGTGTCTGGAATTATGACCACATCTGCAAACAACCCAGCTTTGTGACGACCCACACCGACACCGTAAGAGGCAGCGGGAGGTGGCTGAGGTATTTGAGGTAGGGGCCACTCACATGGAAGGCTCAGACTGGCTTATGTCTTCAACCTAGACAAGCCTGGCTGTTGCAGGCAATTGGAAAGAGAACTGATGAATAGACATTCTCTCTCTCACTCACCACCTTTTCAACTTAATAAAAATAAGTAAATAAACTTTTTTTTTTTGACAGGCAGAGTGGATAGTGAGAGAGAGAGAGACAGAGAGAAAGGTCTTCCTTTGCCGTTGGTTCACTTTCCAATGGCCGCCACGGCCGGCGCACCGCGCTGATCTGAAGCCAGGAGCCAGGTGCTTCTCCTCGTCTCCCATGGGGTGCAGGGCCCAAGCACTTGAGCCATCCTCAACTCCACTCCCTGGCCACAGCAGAGAGCTGGCCTGGAAGAGGGGCAACCAGGCAGAATCCGGCGCCCTGACCGGGACTAGAACCCAGTGTGCCGGCGCCGCTAGGCGGAGGATTAGCCTATTGAGCCGTGGCGCCGGCCAGTAAATAAACTTTTAAAAAATAAATGATTGCTCAAAAATTTGCAAATCTGGAAAAGATAAACATAAAAGTATAAAATGGTTTAATCAAATTTGTCAGTGAAACCTACACAAAGACAACTATAATCAAAGAAAGAGAATCATAAAACAGCAAGAAAGAAGGAGATCTTTCCATGTAAGTCTACTTCTTGAAGGCTATCATCACATTTTTAGCAGAAACACATGCCAAAAGAGAGTGAGGCGATGTATTCAAAATGCTGAAGGGGAAAAATGCTGCCAGCCAAGAAAAATTTTACCAGGAAACCTCTCCTTCAGAAATAAAGAGGAGGTAAACATTTTCACTGACAAAAGCTGAAAGAGTTCATCATCACTAGATCAAACTTTTAAAATGTTAAAGGAAATTCTTCATTCTTAAATAGAAAGACACTTACTAATAATATGCACACATATAAAAGCAAGAAAAACTCACTCTTAACAATTAAGTACACAGTCAATTCACATAAATATAGTTCTATAATGCCAATCTTAAAAGAATCTGTATCTAGTGTAAAATTTTTTTATTTAGTAAATATAATTTCCAAAGTACAGTTTATGAATTACAATGGCTTTTTTGCTTTCTAGTGTAAAATTTTAAAGACAAAACTTTTAAAAATAACTGGAGCCACAATAATTCATTGAGAGTACATAATATAAAAAGATAAAAGTAGTGACATCAAAAACCTAAAACAAGAGGAATAAAAGTGTAGAGTTCTTGTGTGTACAGTCAAAACTAAGTTTTTATAATCTTAAAAGAGCTTGCTGTAAGCATACCATGTTTTCTGCAAGTACCTGGCAACCACAAAGCAAAGCTCTACAGTAGAACACGCAATATGAAAAGAAATGAATAAATCACTACAGCAAATCTTCAGACGATAAAGGATAGAGGAATAAAGCAACACACATCCACAAAAGAATCAGAAAACAATTAGCAAATTGATAAAAATCAGTCCTTTTCTGTACATAGCAACCTTGAATAGAAATGGATTAAATTCTGTAATCAAAAGATAAGAAGTGAGTGAACGGATAAACAAATGACAAATTATGTTGCCCACAACTTTAAGGACACACATAGACTGAAATTGAAAGGTTAAAAAAAATTTTTAGAAAAATTTTAGTTTGTGCAAATAGAGACCAACATATCAGATACAGTTATATTTATATCACATAAAATACACTGTAAGTCAAAAGCTCTTTAAAAGGAGCAAACAAGTCTATACGATGATGAACGTGTCGATTCATGAAACATATGTAAGAATTATTTGCACACACCTATGCATACACACACACTGAACATTGACACATGTAAATGTATAAAACAAATGTTAATAGACATGAAAATAGATACACACAGAAATATAATAAGGGCAGAAAACTTAAACAGCTAACTAACAATAGTAGTAGATTATCCAAACAGAAAATCTATAAGGAAAGAGTGGAGTTTAATAACTCCTTAGAAGAATAAATAGACCTAATAGACATATGCAGAATGTTTCATTCAACAACAGCAAATACACAATTTTCTCAAGCTACATTGTACATCCTCTATAACAGATTGTACATTTGGCCATGATATAGTATTAACAAATTTTAGAAGACTGAGACAATGCCTTTTGTAAACACAATATTTTGTAACTAGAAATTTAAAACAGGGAGATTTTCAGAAAATCCATAGAATGTGGAAGTTAAATGACATGCACCTGAATCATCAATGTGTCAAAGAAGAAATCAAGAGAAATTTTTTTACATGTCTTTCTTCATCTTCCTAGAGATTTATTCCATTTTTCTTTTCCTAACTTCTTAAGGCAGATACTAAGCTCATCATTTTTCATTTTTAAAGATTGTATAAGCATTTAAGTCTAATACAATCTTACCTATATCTCTACACTTTTTTACATCATTATATTATCTTTGATCAGTTGGCTTTTTATAAGTAAAATTATTATTAATCATTTAAAAAAATCCCAGGGGCCTGAGTTGTAGTACCACAGGATAAGCCACAACTTGCAACACCACACTAGAGTGCTAATTTCAGCCTTAGATTCTTTACTTCTGAACCAGCTTCCTAGTAATGCACCTTGAGAGCAGGGGAAGATGGCTAAAGTGTGTGGGCCCCTGCAATCCATGTGGAAGACGAGGTTGGGTTGCTAGGATCCTGGCTTTAGCCTGGTCCAACCCTGGCTGTTGCAGCTGTGTGAGCAGTGAACCAGCGAAGGAATGGTATCTCTCTGTATTTATATTTCTCCCTCTCTCTCTCTTTCTCTCATCATACATAACCACACACACCTTTCTCTCTCTCTCTCTGTTTCTCTCTCTCCCTCACTTCTATTATTCTGCCTTTCAAGAAAATCCATAAATAAATCTTCAAGGAGTGCAAATAAATAATCTCAAAAATCTTGATATTTTGGTCATTTTTGTTATTTCTATTTTAATTGAATTCAAGTCATAGAATTTGCTCTGAATGTTAATAGTACAAGGTTGTTACCAAGATAGACCTTTATGCTCACCACATGTTTGAACTTTTCAAATATTTCAAGAATATTTCAGAAGAATACTGCAGGATTACAGTGTATAAGATTTTACATAGTCATGACATAAAATGTATTAATTGTGTTTTTCACACCTACTATACTTTGATAAAATTTGTTTGATACACCAGAAATTCAGAAAACTTTATTTAAAATCATTTGCCCATAGCATTATAATTTTGATAATTTTCTACTGAGTGGAGGTAGTGATACTAGGTATCTTGGATATTGGCATTAGATATATTTTATCAGATATTCCTGGTGAATTTTTCTCTAGTCTGTTACATGTCATTATTCCAAAAATTTTCTTCTCTTTTAAAGTCTAACTTATTACTAATGAGGTACTACCACATTTTTGTTGATTACTGTCTGCCTAGCCTATCTTCTTTTATTATTTTATTTTCCAATATTCAGTGCTTATATTTTTGTAAAAATATAAATTACTGCCATTTAGTACTCCCATTTGGTCTATATATATATATTTTATTTTATTAATACTAATTTATTTTCATATTGTTTGTAAGGCAGAAAGACAGAGATAGCTTCTATCTTCTGGTTTATTCGCAAACTGTTTGCAACAGCTGGGGTAGGCCAGGCTGATATCAGGAGCTCAAACTCCTGCTAGGTCTTCCACACGGGTGGTAGAGGCCAAAGCATATGAGCCATCATCTGATGTGTCCCAGAACGCACATCAGTAAGAAGCTAGATCAGAAGTGGAATAACCAGGACTCAAACAGGACATATCTCAAGCAGTGACTTAAGATGCTGCACCAAAACACAACACTATATTTGATTTGTTATTAAAATATTCCAATCTTTATCTGCTATTTTTATTGCTTTCTATACATCCTGCCCTTTTGATTATTGTTTTCTCCTTTCCAAACTCCAATTGATTACATAATTTTGTCTTATACACTTTTGTAAACTGTACTTTCATAGTTTATGCTTTTAACGTTAACATTCCATAAAAATTGTCATTTTAAGTTGAAAATACATTTCTTTTAATAAAGTTTTAAACCACTAGTTTTGAGCAAAGTAGTAAATTAAATACTTTTATCTTCAAAGAATATGCATTTTTATCATCTTCTTCCTTATCAATCAATCAAGTATGCTCTTGAAATACAGTTTCTCAAGGAATCCTTGAGTATAAATCCACTATAGAATGAAAGATCAGATTGAGTCAACTCATTTAATTTCAGTTATCCACCACTGTCTGCTTCTGTAACTATCTTCAGAACTTATGTTTAAAAATAAATGAAATCAAATATATTGAAATAGAATCAATATTAGTTGTTAAACTTTAAAGAATTAATAAATGAAACTTTTCATTCTCCAAAGCAAAATTTGTCTAAGTTCAAAAAGAGAAGTGAATTATAAGGAGCTTCTTTCTTTAAGATAAAAAGTGTGCACCATATGGATCTAAGAAGTATAAAGCTGTGAAGTAAACCAAAATTGTCTTTTCACTTCTTCTGTTTTGATACGAAGTGACATGAAGCCCATCTATTCTGCTAACACTGTGGTACAGCACTGTTTTCAGCTCAGATATTCTCAATAGACTCACTTCTGTTAAAATAAAGCTGTTCTCTAAACACTTACTCATTCCATCAAGGTTTGACCTCTGCCATTTCACCAAATCAATGGCAAAGTGTTACTATACTTACAAAACATTGTAACTTAAAATGGCCTATGTTCCTGAATTTCAATGTATTGCAACTACATTACAATGATCACTGGATATCAATTAATTATTACAAATTAAATATACTTGTTGGTTAAGAAAATTCTATTTTTTCAAATATATTAGCATATATATTTTATTTTTATCATTTTAAAAATTGTATTTGTTAGATTTAGGAACATAGTTAAACTTCCCACCCTACCTTCCTTCCTGTGCTTCTAGGATCTTTTCCAAGAAATGTTTGCCTATGCCAATGTCTTTCAGGGCTTCCCCAATGTTCTCTAGTAATTTGATGGTAGGGTCATATATTTAAGTCTTTGATTCATTTTGAATGGATTTTGGTATAAGGTGTAAGGTAGGGGAATAGTTTCATACTCCTGCATGTGGAGATCCAGTTTCCCAAGCACCATTTGTTGAAGAGACTGTCCTCGCACCAGGGATTGAATTTATCTCCTTTGCCAGAGATAAATGAGTTGTAGATGTGTGGATTTATTTCTTGAGTTTGTATTCTGTTTTATTGGTCTACACATCTGTTTTTGTGCCAGTATCATGCTGTTTTGATTATAATTGCCCTGTAGTGTGTTTGGAAGTCAGGTATCGTGATGCCCCTGGCTTTGTTTTTGTAGTATAACAATGCTTTAGCTATTTTCTATTTTCTCAGGCCATAGCAGAAAGCTGGATCAGAAGTGGAGCAGCCAAGACTTGAACTGGTACTCATAAGGGATGCCAGCACTGCAAGTGGTAGCTTTACCTGCTATGCCACAATGCTAGCCCCAATTATATGGTTTTCATTCTTCAGTCTGTTAATGTATCACATTGATTGAATTGCAAACATTGAAACATCCCTGTATACCAGGAATAAATCCCACTTGGTCTTGGTGAATGATCTTTCTGATGTGTTGATGGATTTGATTAGCTAGTATTTTGTTGAAGTATTTTGCATCTATGTTCCTCAGCTTTATTGGTCTATAGTTCTCTTTCTTTGTTGTATCTTTTCCTGGATAAGGAATTAAGGTGATACAGGCTTCATAAAGTTTTTGAGGATTCACTCCCTTTCAATTATTTTGAACATCTTGAGAAGAATTGGAATAGTTCTTGTTTAAATGTCTAGTAAAATTCAGCAGTGAAGCCATCTGGTACTGGGCTTTTCTTTTTTGGGAAGGTATTTATTACTGATTCAATTTCTGCCTTGGTTATTGGTCTGTTTAAGTTTTCTAAGTCTCCATGACTCAATTTTGATAGATTTTATGTGTCTAGAAAGTTATCCTTCTCCTTTAGGGTTCCCAATTTTCTGGCATACAGTTCTTTGTAGTAATTCCTGATAATTCTTTTTATTTCTGTGGTATCTGTTTTTACATTTGCTTGTTCATCTCTGATTTTATTGACTTGGGTCTTCTTCCTCTTTCTTTTTGGTTAGTTGGGTCAATAGACTATCAATTTTGTGTATTTTTTTAGAAAGCACTTTATTTTACTGTTTTTTTTTGTATTTTTTGTTTCAATTTTGTTTATTTCTTCTCTAATTTTGATTATTTCTTTCTTTTACTAACTTGGGATTTGATTTGTAGTTGTTGGTCCCGGTCCTTGAGATGAATTGATGGTTCATTTAGTTGGTACCTTCCCACATTTCCAATTTCTTCATGTAGCACTGATTGCTGTAAATTTCCCCTTTTTTAAGATTTTGTTTATTTATTTGAGAGGTAGAGTTACAGACAGTGAGAGGGAGAGACAGAGAGAAAGTGTGCAATATCTATTGGTTCACTCCCCAAATGGCAGTAATGGCTGGAGCTGATCCAATCCAAAGCCAGAAGACAGACACTTCTTCTGGGTCTCCCATGTGGGTTCAGGGGCCCAAGTTCGAGAACCATCATCCACTACTTTCCAAGGCCATAGTAGAGAGCTTGATAGGAAGATGAGAATATGGGACAAGCACTGACACCCATATGGGATGCTGGTAGCACAGGTGGAGTATTAACCTACTGCACCATAGTGCTGGTCCCCTAAACTTCCCTCTTCACATTGCTTTGTCTGTATCCCATTAAGTTTTGATATGATATATCATCTCAATTCATTTCCAGAATTTTTTTTTGATTTTTTTAATTTCTTCTATGACCCACTGTTCATTCAGGAACATGTTGTTCAGTCTCCATGCATTTATATATGGTCTAGAGATTCTTGAGTTATTGACTTCTAGCTTCATTCCATTGTGGTCAGAGAAGATGCATAGTGTGATTTCTATTTTTTTTTTTATTTTGCAGAAACTTGCTTTATGATCAATCTTAGAGAAAGTTCCATGCACTGATGGGAAGAATATGTGTTCTGCACTTGTGGGGTGAAAAGTTCTGTAAATATCACGTCCATTTGGCCAGAATGTTGATTATGTCTGTTTTTTGTTGATATTCTGTCTGGTTGATCTATCCATTGGTGAAAGTGGGTGGGGGGGTTGAAGCCTCCAATACTATTGTATTGTAGTCTATGTCTCCCTTTAGATCCATTAACAATTCTTTTAAATAGTCAGGTGCCATGCAATTTCATGAATAAACATTTATTATAGTCACATCTTCCTGTTGAATTGATCCTTTAATCGTTGCATACTGCCTTTTTTCCAACTCTTTTAATAGTTTTTGTTTGATGTCTATTTTGTCTGATATTTGGAGGGCAACACCTACCCTTTTTTTTCTTTCCGTTAACATGGAATATCATTTCCTATTTTTTTCACTTTCATTCTGTGTGTAGTTTTGTTGGGGAGATGTGTTTCTTTTAGGTAGATGGGTCTTGTTTTTTTGTGTTTTTTTGTTTTTGTTTTTGTTTTTGTTTTTGACAGGCAGAGTTAGTGAGAGAGAGAGAGAGAGAGACAGAGAGAAAGAGCTTCCTTCCATTGGTTCAACCACAAATGGCTGCTACGGCCGGCGTGCTGCACTGATCCGAAGCCAGGAGCCAGGTGCTTCCTCCTGGTCTCCCATGGGGTGCAGGGGCCCAAGCACTTGAGCCATCCTCCGCTGCCCTCCCAGGCCACAGCAGAGAGCTGGACTGGAAGAGGAGCAACCGGGACAGGACCAGCGCCCCAAAGGACTAGAACCTGGGGTGCTGGCTCCGCAGGTGGAGGATTAGCCTAGTGAGCTGCGACGCCGGCATGGGTCTTGTTTTTTAATCCATTCAGTCTCACATTATGCTCTCCCTCCCACTTTATCCCTGCAGGTTGCTGCAGTCCAGTCTCACCTCCATCTCCAGGCTGCTACCTCCTCCGACTCCGCTGCTGCAGTCGTGTGTCGTATCTATCTTCGTGTTGCATGTTCACACTCTCCACACAGGTCCATGGCATTCCTCTTCCTCTTGCAGGATTGATAGCATGGTTTTCTTTCCAATTCTATCCTGAAAGTGCAACTCCAATACTTTTTTTTTATTATTTCTCCTCAGACCAGTGCAATACTTCACTCTCTAAACCTACATCTAGGAATCCAAGGAAATTCATTAGCAGATTTGAATTACTTGATATACTCATAGTAGGGTGTTCACAAATAATTTTTGAACATTACAATGTTTTAACTGAAATAAAATATGGATGTCATCAATTATTCTTGTTTATAATGGCTTATGTGAAAACTATCATTTTCTGTAATTATTATAAATCAAAAACCAAAATAAAATGGACTAATAGTCTGAGGAAAAATGCCTGGCATTCCTGTTTCTTCAGCCTGAGTGACCTGACTTTCCTAGAATAAGCATTACCTGTGCTTCCTTTCACTTTTAAACATATTCTAAATTGGATGATAGATTTATAGGGTCACTCCAGAAATAAAGGAAGAAAAATAAGGCAGGAGGGAGACAGGAGAAGTGTAGAAGGGAGAGAGCAAGTGGATATCATTATATTCTTAGAACTGTATTTACGAATCACATTGAATCTGTTAAAAACTAATTCAAATTAAAAATGAACATTATTTGGTCACTCTAACAAATGTGATAAATGACCTACATGATTTAGATAGGTCATCAGTAACATAATTTAACTAAAATTTATTGTTCTAAATATAAGGAAGAATGTGCCAAAAAAGTAATTCCCTCATATCCATACCTTTGAACAAACACACAGGATATAACCTATAATTGGATGGGAAACCATGCTTTAGTGCATATTTCGCAATGTGCAATTTGTTTTTAATCAAATCTTGCTTATGGAAATGAAGTTATCTACCTATCATCAGTCCATTCAATGGATACTTAATATGGACCCATGATCTCAAAGAAAAGTGTAGTCTGTGAGCTTAACTGGAAGAAACTACAAATATGTGTCTGGTGCTTAAAATGTGTTAGATTAAGAATGTGTCTGACATGCTCTATTAGTTTTAAAGGTGTTGGTACTATCTCAGCAAAGTGAAGGGATGAATAGAAGTGGAGAAAGTCAGATATATTATGATGGAGAAAGACCGATACTGTATGACCTTCTTGGCCTCTGTGAAATCTTGCCTATGATTCAGAAAAGAATAGAATGATGTTTTATAAGGTTTTGATCAAAGATTATACAATCAGAATTAACACTTTTAAAGAAGTGTAGAAACTGGAAATAGTATAATGAAAAGTAAAGATCAAAACTATTGTACTACTTAAAAATTTTGTATAATAGCCTAGGTGTAAGATTTTAGTAACATAGACCTAGAGGAAGACAGTGGAAAAGATGAAAATTATTCATTTCTGGATGTCTTTGAAGGCAGAGTCAGTAGAATAACCTGATACATGGGATGTGAGGTGTGATGGAGGAAAGAAACAAGTGAACTCAGGGGGCTTCCATAGCCTTGGCAGCTCATGACAAGAGCCTAGGGTGATTACTGATGCCATAAACAAGAGTGTCAATTTGTTAAGTCAACAACAGGAGTCACTGTGCACTTACTCCTCATGTAGGATCTCTGTCCTTAGTGTGCTCTACATTGAGATTTAATGCTATAACTAGTACTCAAACAGTATTTTTCACTTTATGTTTCTGTGTGGGAGCAAACTGTTGAAATCTTTACTTAATGTATGCTAAACTGATCTTCTGTATATAAAGAGAATTGAAAATGAATCTTGATATGAATGGAAGGGGAGAGGGAGTGGGAAAGGGGAGGGTTGCAGGTGGGAGGGACGTTATGGGGGGGGAGCCATTGTAATCCATAAGCTGTACTTTGGAAATTTATATTCATTAAATAAAAGTTAAAAAAAAAAAGAAACAAGAGTTGAAAATTTGGCCCTAACAAGTTGGAAATTTGAGAGTTTTCAGGGGAGTGAGGTCAGGTCTAAGCAGAGAATTACAGGTTGAGCTTCTGATATCCAGTAGGCACCCAATGAAAATATCTACATATTGGGTGGATATACAAGTCTAGATTTCAAGATGGAAGTTTGATTGGATGAACAAATGGGGGTGCCTTTAATATGTAGAAAGAATTAAAAGACACCTGATACATAGACTTCATTTTAAAGCCAAGGCTCTGTGTATACCCATCAAGGTTATGACATATATAAACAAGGAGACCGAAGAGTTCCCAGGACTATACCCAAGACCACTAAGGCTTCACAGCTGAAAAGAAATTGGTAATGAAGACCAAAGAAAGAACTGAAGCAAGATATGGTAAACGGTTTGCTAGCAAAAGAAAACACTGAATTCCTGAAGTTTTCTTCCCAGTGAAAGGATAGAACTGGAAACATTGCCTTGAATTTTAATAAAAGTCTCAGAGGAGCATTGTACACAAGCGTATGTTGCATTTCTCATGCTTCCCCCTGTTTCCATTTGGGCTGTGAAGGGTGATGTAAGTGCTCTAAACAAACAATATAAAAGGATGAACATGTTTCAGAGGTTTTATATAGAGAGGAGTGGATAAAAAAAAGCAAATAGGGCTAGAGACAGAACCTAGAGAAAAATTGATGCTCATTTGAGAAGTCTTCAAAATGTTCACAGAAATGCATATTAAGAAAAAAAATGCATAGATTTTAAAAAATTTTGAACCAAAATAAATACACTTTAATTCAACTTTTTCATCAGCTTTTGAGGCTTCCTCATAAACAGTAGAAAAGAAAACTAAAGTTTGCTTGAAGAGCTCTTACTCTACTCAAGACCAAGTTATGGCATCAGTATGAAAAGTCCTTAAGCCCATTCCTACAGTCAGCAAATTTTCCCAAATTCCTTTTCTATTCTCTACTTGCTCTAGGATCAGCCCTAATACCATATGTCTGAATTCGCTGATAGCTTTCAATTTTATTTCATTTAATTTCATTTCCATGCTGTTCTGATAGGCTTTCCTTCCCCTCTATAGCATCCATTGCCTTCCCTGGGTACATGGGTTCAAGTTTACCACCAAAGCTCTGACTAGCCTAGGGGAGAGTCCAAACAAAGAAAATCAGAAAGTAGCTGGTCTATTATAATCAATGATCTTAAACTTGAGTTTGTGTCTCCATAACAGTTGTAGAAAATACTGAAGGTCACATATTGAATATTTTCTGCAGTTAGTTAAAAGTTCACAAAGCAAGAATGCATACATAAGCTAAATTCCCATGGTATCAGGCTTATTAGACCCTTCAGATACTTTGGGACAATGATTAATATAATTACCCATGAAAAGCACACTATCAAGGCCAGCATCATGACATAGCAGCAGATGCAGTCAACACCTGCAATGCCAGCATCCCATATGAGTGCCAATTCATGTCCTGGAAACTCCATTTACTCTAGAATCCTGCTCTGTGCCTGGGAAAGCAGCAGAAAATGGCCCAAATGTTTGGGCTCCTGTCACCTTTGGGAGACCTGGGTGAAACTCCTGGCTTCCTCCTGGCCCACTGCTGGCTGTTGCTGCCATCTGGGGCGTGATCAGGGGGGTGGAAGCTCGTTCTCTCTCTCTCTCTCTCTCTCTCTCTCTCTCTTTCCCCTCCCTCCCTCTATATTTGTCTCTATCTCTGTAACTATGCCTTTCAAATAAATAAATAAACACTATTTTTAAAAACAACACTGTCATAGTTAATCTTGGTGTAGTAAACATTGCATGGGGCAAAATTAAATGAGTAAGAAACACTTAAGGTTATTGTGAAGTGAAAGAACAGAACTGTCTGAATTCTACTCACAAAAATGAAAGACAGGAGTGCTTTTAAATTCTGGGGTCAGAGGCAGAACATGCCATATCTCTGTTTGCTAATTGTCTTTACCCAAAGGAAAAGTAAACTTTGTCTTATCAGTTACACCAGAGATATTTTATAGTGAGCTAGGTGCCCGCTAAAACTAAGCTCCTTTCCTCCCTCAGAGACTGAGTCTGAGTGTGATGAGGCTATATACTCTAAGGATTACTTTTCAAAGGGATGCCCCCCAACCCTGCCGGGTCCTTGAGAAAGACATTCCTGGTTTGTCAGGCTCTCCAAGGTCTTTTTTTTTTTATTTTTTATTTTTTAAGAAGCAGAGTGGACAGTGAGAGAGAGAGACAGAGAGAAAGGTCTTCCTTTGCCGTTGGTTCACCCTCCAATGGCCGCCGCAGCCGGTGCACTGCGCTGATCTGAAGTCAGGAGCCAGGTGCTTTTCCTGGTCTCCCATGGGGTGCAGGGCCCAAGCACTTGGGCCATCCTCCACTGCACTCCCGGGCCACAGCAGAGAGCTGGCCTGGAAGAGGGGCAACCGGGACAGAATCCGGTGCCCCGACCAGGACTAGAACCCAGTGTGCCGGCGGCCGGCGCCGCAGGCGGAGGATCAGCCTAGTGAGCTGTGGCGCCAGCACTCTCCAGAGTCTTTTTAAAAGGTTCACGTCAAAAGGACTGAGAAATAATTTCCTATTACAAATTTTTTAAAACAAATGTTCTATGAAGAGGGACCTAGGGTCTAAAAGCTTACCTAAAGTTTATTCAAGCTGAGGGATGTGTTAAAGCCAAACTCCATTCATTGGTAGTTGGTTCTCTGAGAAACACCTTAATTTCTAGAACATGTTGATTTTCTTATACTATCAATATACTCCAGTCATCTTCAAATTCATGTCAACTTATTTCCAGAAATTTATACAATGACATTGAGGGTACTTGTCAAATTACTTGAATCTCCCACTAAGCAGAACTTAAAGGTGCCTTCAAACACACGTTCCCAGTTCTGGAAATCTAGGCTTGATTTTGCCCTCTACCCAGAATCCTCTTCTCTTAGTCGGTAGAAATCATGACCTTACTTCAATGCGTGTTCCTCATGAACTGCATGCTACTTCTGGCAGACGAATGTGGTTCCCTCCTCTTCTCACTCTCAGAGCCCTCTGAATCACCTTAGGTGACTTGTTTGTTGCTTTAATTAATTTAGTTAGCATCATACCTGCTTCAGTGTTCTACTTGCAATCAGCTTTCTGAAGGCCAGATCACTTGCTCAGTCATTTCTGTGTTACCAAGAGAATGCATTGGAAACATTCCCAAATGAGGGAAGAAATATGCCTTCCCTGATTTGTATTAAATGGAATTGTAGCTCAGACAAGACAAAGATACTGTTAACCTGATCTCCATAATATGAAGGAAGCCCAATCATTCACGAGAAGTAGCAATCAATTTATGAAGAACATGCCTTCAATTGAAGCAATACAAATTTCTCACTCAAATCCTGGGCAGGTCAGTTCATTACCCTGTGCAGCTCCTCACTGGACAGCGACTCTGCAAATTCTAATTGTGGTGCCACAGGCCTCAGCCCAGGCTCCATGGTCATGGTGCAAGAGAATGCAATACAGGAGACTAGACAGGAGTTTGTTTTGTATTGTTTTTCCCTCGGACAAACCACTATGTTACTTTCGTTCACCTTTCCTTGACCAGAGCTTAGATCTACTCAGCCTAAATGCAGAAGTGTCTCAAAAACTAGGTCTAGCAAGGTAAGAAAGTTTTTGCCAGTGTCCATCTTCTTATTTGTAATCTAAATGCACTCAGTTCAAATTCTGTAAATGAAGATTGACACACATTTTCTAGAAAGGGCCAGGTAGCAAATATTTTAAGTCATAAGGACCAAAGTCTAAGGTCTATATAATTACAGTAACTCTGCCATTGTAATGCAAGAGCAATCATGGACAATGCAAAAGTGAGGGGTGTGGCTATGTTTCAATAAATGATTCTTTTCTTAAAAAAAGATTTATTCATCTATTTTTAAAAGCACAGTTACAGGGATAGAAGGAGAAACAGAGAGAGAGAGAGAGAGAGAGAGAGAGGAGAGAGCTCTCTTCCATTTGCTAGTTCACTCCCTAAATGGCCACAATAGCCAAGGATGGGCCAGGCCAAAGCCAGGATCCTAGAGCTTCTTCCAGGTCTCCCATGTAAAGGAACACTTGGCCCAAGCACTTGAGCCACCTTCTGCTGTTTTCCTAGGTGCATTAGCCAGGAGCCAGATGGGACATGAAACAGCCTAGTCTCAATTGGACACCTATATGAGATGCCAGCACGGCAGACAGAGGCTTTATCTGCTACAACACTGCGCTCTCCCACCAATAAGCAGAGGGTTAAATTTACCCCATAATCCCTCTTTGCTGAACGCTCCTAAGTTGCCCTGAATTTATTTAATTTCTCTATCCTGTTAATTGTTGCCAGCAAGCATATTAATTCATTCATAAACTTAACTCTTTCAAGTCACACCATGCTGACTGAGCATGGCTAGCACAACAACCACAACTTTTTTTTTTTAAAGATTTATTTATTTATTTGAAAATCAGAGTTATACAGAGAGAGGAGAGGCAGAGAGAGAGAGAGAGAGAGAGAGAGAGAGAGAGAGAGGACTTCCATATGATGGTTCACTCCCCAATTGGCCGCAACGGCCGGAGCTGCACCGATCTGAAGCCAGGAGCTAGGAGCTTCTTCCGAGTCTCCCACAAGGGTGCAGGGCCCAAGGACCTGGGCCATCTTCTACTGCTTTCCCAGGCCACAGCAGAGAGGTGGATTGGAAAAGGAGCAGCCAGGTCTCGAACTGGCACCCACATGGGATGCTGGCGCTTCAGGCCAGGGCGTTAACTTGCTGCACCACAGCGCTGGCCCCAAAACAACCACAACTTTCTAACTTCTGTTTGCTATCATTTTTCCTCAGGACACAGGGTCTGTCTCCCACAGTGCTTAGCAAATGGCCTACTACAAACATAGCTCTCTCTCATTTTGGAATCTATACTCAGCTTCCCAGACACAGAATGCATACCACAAAGTAAGTTTTATTGTGTCAGCACTCACTTCAAAATACTGTTCATTTTGTATTGAGAATGTGTTATGTAATATTACAGTGCCAAAGGCCAAAATTTTGGTGCTTACCAAATAAATATTTGTGGTTTCTTAAACTCTAAAAGTGGTAAAGGCAGCTACCCTGTGACTCAGGACCCTGGACTGTTCTCATAATTTTTGTTTTCTGTTTCTGTTTTGCTTCTGCTTTTATTCACATTCTTTTGGAATTTATATTTTACTTTTTATTGTAAGAAAGTTTCAAATGGAGGAAAATTTATAAGAAGAATAGAAAGACATTGTATATATTCATTTCCTGAAAACCTCAGCGAAGTTTCTCCAACTGCTCCAGCAATTTCCTTTTTAACCAAAAGTTTCAGTGCACAACCCCACACTGAATCAGTGTCCTTGCGTGTAGTAAACTTGGCACTTTTGGAAAGAGCAGTCATTTGACGGACTGTTCTTCAGTTTTGTTCTGCTCAGTATTTCTTCATTACTGAATGCAGGTGGCATAGGACTTCTGCCTGTTCCCCCGCATTCTCCCATGTTGGGCCCACCAGGTTGTGCACCTGCTGTGTTTCTCTCCAACACCTGCCCCACTGGAGCCTACACTGAGAATGCACTGCCTTCCTGCTCCTGCATGGTTTCACAGAAAACAAATCAGTCTTTCTGTAAATAATTAATATAAAAGATGAGGGCATGAATTAATAAACTGCTGAAAGTAAAATATTTAATAGGAATAAGATAAAATATTTTATCATAAATATTGCATATGGACAAAGGTAAAAAGTAAATACTTATCATCATTTCTCCACACACAGATTACCATCATTAATATTTTGTGCAGATGACTTACTATTTTCTATATTGAACAAAATAATTTTATTAAATTAATTATTATTAATAATAACATTGGAAGTTTGGTGGTTATAAAGGTCATACTATAGATGCTTTTGACAAACTAATTTTTCAATTAATAATGTGTATCTTTGTATGCACATCATATTTATCTATTTTTCAATACAATAATGAAATAACTGAGGCAGGCTAAGAAAAGAAGTTTATTGAACTCATAATTCTGGAGATGCCAGGGCATGGAATGGTGTCAGCTTGGCTCTGATGGGGACCTCCTAACAGGTGACAAGAGCATGTGGTAGAGGGAGACATCACGTTGCCAAACGGAAAGCAAGAGATAAGCAAAAGGGCCAAGCTTGCTCCCTTTATAACAACGTTCTCTCAAGAACTAATTCAAGATCCCATGAGAACTACCCTCTTCCAAAGACAGGACCCCAGTGACTCAAGCTATACCACCACACTGGACATCAAGCCTCCTACAAGCCACAGGCCTTATCCAAACCAAAGCTGGGATGTATTTTAACAAGTTGAATTGAATATACATACAAGGTAACCACTTGACTTATTTTCCAGATGATTGCCACTTTTATTACTTTTTATTTATCCTATAAAAATAGCTTTCAGGGGCCAGTGTTGTGACACAACAGCTTAAGCCACCACCTGCAACGCTGGCATCCCACATAGGCTCCTGTTCAAGCCCCACTTGCTCCAATTCTGGTTCATTATTTTTTTTTAATGTTGATTTATTTGTTTGGGAGGCATAGTCAGAGAGAGAGAGAGAGAGAGAGAGAGAGAGAGAGAGAGAGAGATTTTCCATTCACTGGGGCCAATCCAAAGCCAGGAGACAAGAGCTTCCTCCTGTTCACCCACTGCTTTCTTAGGCGCATTAGTGGGAAAGTGGATTGGAAGAGGAGCAGCGGGCTCAAACCAGGACCACATGGGATGCCAGCACCTTAGGAAGCAACATTACCAGCTACACTACTGCACCATCCCCTGTTCCACTTTTAATCTGGCTCTTTGCTAATGCACATGGAAAAACAAAAGTTGGTTCAACTATAGGGCTCCTGCCACCAATGAGGGAGTCCCAGACAGAGTCCCAGGCTCCTGGCTTTAGCCATTTGAGAGGGAACCAGTGAATGGAATATTCTCTCTCTCTCTCTCTCTCTCTCTCTATATATATATATATATATATGTAACTTTGTTTCTCAAACAGTTAAATAAATATTTAAAAGGAATCTTGCAATCAATGTATTATTGCTCAATTTGTGTAGTGTGTGTGCATTGGGGATGTGGTAACAGTTTGTTGAATGAAATAATTCTTCATTGTGAATCTTGTACTTTACAAGCTGTTTAGCATCTGCTATGCTAATAACGCATTTCCAAAAGTTTATGCCTTGGAAACTGAATCTCCAAATTTGAATATTAATGGTATTTGGAGGTGGTTATTCTGGAAGGCAATTAGGATTAGATGAGGTCATGTGAGTTAAGTTCCCCATCAAGAGGAAGAGAAATCTGGAAGGAAAGAAGGAAGGGAGGAAGGAAGTCAGGGAGGAAGGGAGGTGGGGAGGGTGGGTGGAAGGACGGGAAGGAGGGGTGGGGGGAGACAGAGGAGATTAAAAACTGAGAGAAAAAGAATGAATAAAGAGATGCTTTTTTGTGGTTCTGTTCTCTAAAGTCCTAAGAAGCACACAATGCTTTCTGATGTTTTTTGTTCAGTTTAATTAATAAGCACTTTTATACCTGTAACTCAGTGTAATATTTAATGTTATATTTTCCCTGTGGATATTACTTTGATTTGATTTGATTTCACTGAAATTAGTGGCACCGTAAAAATGAAATACAGCAGCGTTAACTACCTAGCATGACCTCTACTTAGGCATTCCCTTACATATAGAGTTCTTACGGAAAAAGATGAACATGCGTGAATTTAGTGTGATGAATTTAGTATGAATATATCTGAGATAAAGTAAATACATGAGTTTAAAAATACTTTGATAGGAAATACAAGTAGTAAAGTTAAAACCTTTGGAATCCTTGAATATAATTTCCTTGAATATTAGATTACAAACCTTATGGACTAAACTTTTCAAGGAAAATACATAAAAACAAAAAGCATTCTTTTGGAATAAACATATGTTTGTTTGATTTGTTTTTACTAACAGCCTATGAAGGAAAGGAGCAATGTTTCTCAATTAAGCAGAGGGAATAATAAAAAAAGAAAAGTAGATTATCTCTTAGCTCCAACTTGGCATATTTTGATATTACTATCTGCAACCAGGTGTGTACTTGGGCTGAGCTGGCCTGGATGTGTCCATGTTAAAGCAGTGTTTCCCAAAATGAGGAAATATTCCATGAATTTCCCTTAGAAATAAAAAAAGGTTCATAGCCAAATAAGTTTTAAAAATACTATAAACTATTTTTCCCTTACAGATTTATCACAAACCTTTACTTAGTAAAGACTTTGTAAAATCACATAATAGCAAAATCTTTTCAACTCTGCTTATACTAGTATTTCCCAATTAAAAATATAATTTGTTTTCATGCATAATGGTACCAGAGTAAATAATCATATCACATTAACTATTGCTGTGGACCATATTCTGAGCTCCCAGAGGTAGGGTTTCAATCTTGCCTGAATCTTGCAAAGGGTAAGTTACAAAACAATCATGCAGCTTCATCATAACAATCATTTTGGGGAAAAAATTTTAAATACTTCTCTTCCACATTTATTATCTTCAACTTCTTAAACATTTAATGCTATCACCAATAGTAATAATATAACAGTTAGGAAATGCAGCTGCTCATTTTAAAAGAAAAGAAAGGTTTCTTTTAGGCTCTATAAATTCTAAATTGAAAAATGAGTACTTTAATTAAAGTTTCCACAGGAAATATGCTTGCAGGCAATTTTAATTGTCAATTTAATTACTATGGCATAGGGAGAATTTTGCTCTATTTGATATTAAGGTTGACTCTCTGAGTTAATAGCTACAGTGCCAAGAAAGAGTTTCCCCAAAGTGAAGGAAAAGTAATAACAATTGTTCATTCTTTCTAGTGAGCCCTGAAAGTTAATAAGAGAAAGCAACAAATTAAAATTATTTTGATCAATATAGCAATTGTGATAACTAATCTTACTTATTCAAATTCCTCTTTTACATTGATCTTATTCATAGACCAATGATATGTGTCTGCATTTGTTGCAGATTTAGATTTTCCCACCTAAAAAACTACGCAAAACAAGCCTGCTGAGGTTTGGTTCTCTCCACATTTCATATTCACTTATTAAAATTTTCATTTTCCTTAAAGAGAACTTTTTCTACAAATCTGTCCATTTCTTTTAAGCACATCATAAATTAAACAATTTCCTTAATACTGGATTTTAATGATTCATCACAGCGTTTTTTAAAAATGCTTGCTTCCCATCAAGGGCAGCAGAGTCAATAATTAAGCAATGAGTGAACTTTCATGAAATATTCACCAATAAGAAATGTCTTATTCTTCCTTTCCTACTTTCTCTTTCTCCCCCGAAACTCCACTGTCTAACTATTACCACATCAGACCACGTTGTTTGTGATATCAAGAAACCTAGAACCTGGAAAGGGTGGCTAACTGATTTTCACATTCCCCTGGAAGGCTAGCTTTGAGAACTAAATTGGCACAAGGAGCAATCCACCTGCATGGCCCATGAGGTAATGAAATATCTACTAAATCAAAACTGCAGAATTTTAGCAGCCTTTCTGATTTGAGTGTTGCTGAATTGTTCCAAACACTGTTAATGTGGTAGCCCTCCACCTTCTGATACAGAACATGCTGTCCCCTCTGCTCCCACCTTCAACATGCAGTTACCAGGAGTGCTGTGGCTGTGTCCTCTCCTACCCAAGGTAACCACCTGTTGAGGTGGATTCGTTTGTGAGAAGAGGAGCGTGGTGGGGGCAAGAGGCACAGAGTCACCACACAGACCTGGGGAGTCACCATACAGACCCCAGGAGTCGGGTCAAAGCAGGCCTGAGGCAAGCAGTCTGCAGACTCATTTATTTCAGTTGCTACAGCAGCTTATATAGCCAAGGCAGCCAATCTGGTCAAGGGGCAGTCTGTGCCCTAACCAACCACACCCTGTTACCAGGCAGTTTCTGAAGCTATCCAATCACAGCCTGTAGCCAGGCAGTTTTTGCTGCCAGTGGCCATCTTGGCCTGGCCTTCTCATTCCACCACATTTCCCCCTTTTCATTTATTTTTGAGCAATGGGAGGCATGATTCTTGGCCATACCATTGTTGACCCCGTTTCCATGTGGTCTCTGTATGCAGCTGTGACTGTCTTAGGTTGTCCCCCAGGGGATCTTACCCATCATTGACTAACTAGCACTCAAAACGGGAGACCACAGGAGTGCTTGCTCAGATGGGGGTAGGAATGAGGAGTATTGGTAATCAGGAATGGTATGACCGCACACAGGCTGTGGACCATTTGAGTGGCTGACCAGAGCCAGTGGGGTATAAAACAGTAATGGATGTGGCTCTGGGCAGTTTCTCAGGGTGGGATGATAGGGCAGGTGTGTCCGCTAACAAGGCGGGCTCTCAGTCTTGTTCAGCTGGTTCTGGTTGGCTGTCATTTGCAAGCTTGATGTTTCTGGCTGGTACCCAAATGGGCTGTCCCGCATTCTCTGTAAAGACACAAGCATATCCTCTACCCTTGGTTAGCAGAAGACTTTTTGCAGGTGTTGGAATCCAGGGCCTGAATTCTGTATCCGCTCCTATATTAAGGGCAAACATGCAGGTGGGATGGGGTCTAGCAGCTGCCCTGAGAGCCTGGGGTGCCTGAGGACTACCACAAATGTGGGAATCCTCACTGGGTGCGGATGGGATGACCTCACATGGGTTATTGCCTCGAAGTCGTCTAAGTTCATCCCACGAGTATTGCGGGGTGGCTAACCAGGCATTGCTGTGTTATCTGCTGCCATGTCATTTTCACTGTCAGAGCTCTCTCTCCCTAAGTCATCAACTGTTGTCTGTGAAACAGAGGCCTGGAGTGACAGGCTCTTATCACTCACAGATTCATTGTGTTTGGTAATCTGTGTGTGCTTCTGAGAGGGGGATATCTTTCCCATGTTTGAGCACTTAAGAGCGGCACGCCACGCCAACTCTAGCCAAAGGAAAGACACCCACAGCACTGCCACCATAACTAAACAGATTCCTAGCACCTCAGTGGCTGATGGCATTCTGCAGGGGTTCCCTACGTTAGACGAACAGACAGTGGTGTATCAGACCGTCTGTCCTGTGCTTAGTGAGGGGCTTCCTTGATTCGTTAGGTCAAGGCCATATGCCCACACAGTGTCTCTGGAGCATTACCTCTCTCGAGTGAAGGTGACTTGGTTCCAAATTCTGGGATGATCAGTCCCTTATGTAAATTCACCGGGCAAACCGAAAGTAAAAGGGGGAGCCGAGAAGCGGCATACGCTTCTGGGCAGTGTGTGCCTAACCTGGGGTCACTTAGACTGAGGACAAGAACAAGGAAAGGGGCATAGGAGGGGGTTCTGTGCACAACCTCACAGAACCAAACAGCACACAAAACACCGAGGGGCCTACTTGCTGAAATTCTGGCGGGACCTTGCCAAGTCTGACATGCTGTCTCTCTCTCAGTCATGTTGGCATCAGATGTTGAGGTTGATTTCTTCTGAGAGAAGAGCGTGGTGGGGACAAGAGGCGCAGAGTCACCACACAGACCCGGGGAGTCACCACACAGACCCCAGGAGTCTGGTCAAAGCAGGCCTGAGGCAAGCAGCCTGCAGACTCATTTATTTCAGTTGCTACAGCAGCTTATATAGCCAAGGCAGCCAATCCGGTCAAGGGGTGGTCTATGCCCTGACCAACCACACCCTGTTGCCAGACAGTTTCTGAAGCCATCCAATCACAGCCTGTTGCCAGGCAGTTTTTGTTGCCAGCAGCCATTTGGCATGGCCTTCTCATTCCACCACAATCACTTTATATTGGCTCTCCCTGCTTGCACTTTGAACCAATGCTGGTTTGAATTAGCACAGCTAAGTTACCTGCATACAGTAGAGTCACAAAACAGTCATGTTTTCTGATCTCCATTATTTATTAGAGTCTAAATTGAAAATTGAAAATAATAACTGGCTGGACTGTCAAACACTGCAATGAGAACATGGCACATAGAATACAGAGATATCCTCCATGATTTGTTATTTGTATACTTGTCCCCAAGCAGAGACTCTAGAGACTTGGCCTAATAAATGTTAAATGCATTTAACATTCAAATTTTCTCCTTTGACAGCTGTTTTCATGGTTTCTTCCATTGCAAGACTTTGAATGACACGTATATAATTGATTTGTAGATTTCAAGTGATTTCATTAGTATAATTCTATCTTTTCTTCAAACTAGATTCACATATTCAGCTGATAATTATATCTTCATATGTGTAGCAGGCATTTCAAGTATAAAATGTACAAAACTAAATTCCTGACCTGTATCACAAAGTCTATGGCTCCTACAAAAATACTCACCTTACTAAAGGTCAAAATCTTGCCTTTTGCTCAGGCTGGAACTCTTAAAGCCCTCTTGGATGCTACATTTATTCCATTAGGTAATCCTTTCCGATGTGCTTCAGAGCACAGCTGCGCGCTGGTTCCTTTGCTACCACCATGGTACGAGCCATCATGGTTTCAGGATGGAATTATGACAGCACTGTCCCCTCCTGGCCCCCTGTTCTGATTCTGTCCTTGCCCTGCACCAGAATGCTCTCTCTCAAAATAAATAAATTAATAAAGAATAAAGCCACTCACTGTCTTTCCTGTCTCCTCTCCTGCTGCACTGGTCTCCTGGCTGTCATTCATGGCCTGTGTCTACACCTGGGTCTTCGCACTTGTCGCTTCTTACTGGGATTGTCTTCTCCAGATAGAGCCAGCATTGACTTCTCCTTCTCATTCAGGCCTTTGCTCCAGTGCCATGTTTTCAGTGCAGTCTTCCATAACTATCTCAAGAAGCACAGCTACCTTTCCACAATTCACTCTCCTTTTCCCCTTCTAGTTTTTTCTTATAACATCACCTTCTAACACCCAATATATTTATCTTACTGATGGCACTCCCCTTATAAAAATAAACTCCAGTATGGTAGAAATTTTTCTATGTTTTTTCCTTGGGGTACCATTTATATCTATTTATTGTATAAAGAATGCATGAACCATTAATCTTAAATGAAATCTAGATATCCTAAGGCTCTTTCTTCCCTGTGTGAATTGTCAAGTTAAAGTTCTTAACAGAAAAAGATAGTTTATGGGATTACCAGGTGATTTCTGCATCATGACGTCTTGCCCTATAGGATTCCCTGCCTCCCCAGTATATCCAACCACTGTTTTCTCTTGGTCTTTATTACACATTCCACCACCCACACACATACACAGAGACACACATACAATACCTGCATGGACACATATGTGAGGAAACTTAAAAAAAGTTTGTGGAAAATGGAATTAAAAAAATAAGTTTGCTGGGGAGTGAACCAGCAGATGGAAGATTTGTTTCCCTCTCAATCTGTAATTCTGCCTTTCAAATAAATAAAGTTTTCTTTGGAGCAAAAGGTTTCGAGATCAATGTGTATGAGGAGTCCTTAAACTTTTCATAGAAAATGTGCATTATGAAAAGATTCTGTATGGATTTCAAAATTTTGTGCAATACAAGCTTAATTTTCAATGCCGTTTTCCACAATATTCTTGAAGTGTCCTCATACATATGGTGTTTATATATGCTCCTGATGCGTGTTCTAATGAATCTTCACACATGACAGAATATGTTGAAATTTTCAGTTAATGCAAGGTTGCAGGGATGATGATCACTTGATGCACTTGGTGATATAAGGACCACAAAATCCATGGGTCTGTCCCCACTAAGGCTACTACAGGTGGGACCTGAAATTCAATAAATCCACAGCACGCTAATTTTTAAGCTGGCAATTCTGTATGACTTGTGATTGCTGTTATAAATATCCTAAAACCCTTGGCAGAAAAGTTCCCCCATCCCTGGAGCTATGAAGTGTAATAAAGCAATCTTAATTCTTGTTTCTCTGTCCTGACCTGTTTTGTCCATATTTTCTAATTGCACCCAGCAGGAGAGTCCACCTGATATTTAATTCTGGCCCTGATCCTGAATTAGTAGTGAAAGTGACAAGGTATCTTTCAGTCACCTTTGTTTAAATCTCTGAAGATAATTCACAGTCTCCAGGTTCTGGATCCCTTGACCTTTGTAAGAAGTCTTATACATCTTTACGTATGAAATGCTATTTTACAATTTTCAGGTGAGTGGCAACATAAGAAGTGTACTATTTGGGGCCGGCGTGGTGGCGCTGTAGGCTAATCCTCCGCCTGCTGCGTCAGCATCCATATGGGCACCGG
Organism: Oryctolagus cuniculus; assembly: GCF_964237555.1. Classification (NCBI taxonomy): domain Eukaryota; kingdom Metazoa; phylum Chordata; class Mammalia; order Lagomorpha; family Leporidae; genus Oryctolagus; species Oryctolagus cuniculus. The sequence goes on along the minus strand of NC_091436.1, from coordinate 13,991,446 downwards.
TTCTAGTCCTGGCTGCTCTTCTTCCGATCCAGCTCTCTGCTGTGGCCTGGGAAAGCAGTGGAAGATGGCCCAAGTCCTTGGGCCGCTGCACCCGTGTGGGAGACAGGAAGAAGCTCCTGGCTCCTGGTATTGGATCAGTGCAGCTCCGACCATTGTGGCCATTTGGGGAATGAACCAAAGGACAGAAGACCTTTTCTCTGTTTCTACATCTCACTATCTGCAACTCTACCTCTCAAATAAATAAATAAAATCTTAAAAAAAGAATTGTACTATTTCATTGTATTATTTCAGGTACAATGACTGCTTCCTATAACGAAAGCATCAGGGGGAAACTCTTTCATATCCCAGTAAGGCTTCATTGCTTGAGGGGCTGGTGGTGGGGAGAGGGGGAGAGCCAGGAGCAGCAAGAAGACTATTTTATTAAATCCATTGACCTATAAGCTAAATAATCCTTTCAGAAAGTGATTTTTTCTTAATGAAAAATGTTATTAAATGTACATAGACTAAGTGTCACTGTATCACTAAAATTTAGGAAATAGATAATTTCTGATAAGTTTCTTCCAACTTTATTAAGCTCAGTATCAAGCGTGCACATCTATGAATGTAAGAATAGAAAATAGCATGTCTTTCAAAACTGTCTCATAAGGATCTAATGGACTTGATGTTAAATTAGGTGAAGGAACATTCCACTTCTCTCCATGTGTAGTAGCAGAGACTAATCCTCAGAGACCTTAAAATAAACACATCAGCTAAAATATATTAGTATAAAGCATCATGTTTTTAAGAAAAGAAAATTGAGTGATGCACAACAATCCAGTAAACATGAAGATGATAAAAACTAAGAAAAAAAGTCCTTCTATATTCTTTTTGTCAACAGAGGAAGGACAAACTGAGGTAGCAAAACTATATGTATTTATTCTGCTAACAGCAGCAAACAACTGATACAAAGTCAAATCTACATTAGACAATTACATTATAGCAAAAATTATCTCTGTATTTCCAAGATACAGGGTACCAAACAGCTACTAAGCTAAAAGGTGGCCAAAATTCAGGAGGAATTGATTGCTTTTCATTAAATTTGATGCCAAGTATCCAGTATGCATTGGCACTGTGCTGTGAGTTCCTCTGTTTCTCTATACTTTCAGTTTCTCATAAATTATAAAAGTAAACAGTATTACTATACTCAGCATAATTTGAATGGTGATCACTAAACACATTCCTAACACCTTGTTTAAAATCATGTCCCCATTTTTGTTCCCATCATTTGAACAGGTAGAAATGTTTGCCCTCCCATTTTCTATGTGAATATTTTTTAAGTGTTTATTTATTTTCATCTACATGAAGGGCAGAGAGAAGAGATAGAGAGACAGAGAGAGGGAGAGAAATCTTCCATCTGCTGGTTTACTCTCTAAACGCTCACAGCTGCCAGGGAAGGGCCAGGCTGAAGCTAGGAGCCTAAAACCCCACACAGGTGCATTAGCAGGAAATTGGATAGAAAGTAGAGGAACTGGGACTTGAACTAGAACTCAGATACAGGATAAGAGTGTCCCAAGCAATGGTTTAACCTGCTATGCCACAGTGCCTGCCCAAACATGAATATAGTTTAATGTGTTAATATGCATCAGATTGTTTAACTAAATGATATAAACTTCAATATACATTGTTTATGTAAAGAACTATCTTAGGTCAATTTAATTCTTTATTCAGATTTCCAAAAAGAACAGTGGAGCATATGGTAGGAACTGGATTCACTGCTGCATGTCGCCCAATGCCCCCTTCTCTGTGCTCCTCTACTGCTCAGGTAGAAAAACTGCAATGCTTCCCAACTGTTCCTGCTGCTAGGAGTGGCTGTGCAACCTAGCCCAGGCCAATGAAATGAAGCAGAAAACGCACAGAGTGGGTTTTTAGAAGAGTTCTTTTCAAGAGACAGATTTAGGTTGAAAGTCACTTTAATTTTTGTCCTCTCTCTCTCTCTCTCTCTCTCTCTCTGCCTGTATACAAACAGGAGTACTGGATAAACAGCAGTGATCTTACCACCCTGGAAAAGCAGTGTGTGACTATAGGATCTCCTGAAGAGGAAAAGTAAAAAAGCTGGGATGCTTCATTGCTGTTTTCTAGCTCCAGACTATATACAGTTAAACTACTTTGCACACACAAATAAACATCTTAATAATTTCTGCTTACATTCAGCAGTTTGTTAAATTACTATGAAACTAATGTCAGGTAGATAGCTTACAAATTTGCAGATTTCCCACCTTCATTTCCCATTTCGTTTTATGTTCTTCTGGATAAATTATTTTCCAAGTGCATTTTGGAAAGCATGTATTTATTTATTTAATGATAGCTAATCTTACCAAATACAATCTTTCCCATTTTGAGTTTCCTTTCATGAGAAACTTCTCATTTATTTCCCAGGTCAAATGCTGAACTATATGCAGTTTCAGGCACAGATTGTGTAATTTTCCTCTCATGTTGACCAAGTCTAAATTTTCAAGTATCCATTAACATTTTTTATCTTTGATAATAAAGATATTTCATCACTTATATTATTTGCAGTTTTAATCAGTTTTGTATTAGATTGTTTTTAACATTGATATTTCTTATAGCATCAATATGTATATTAAAACACTTATAAAACTATTTTCACAATTATGTTACAATACAAATTTTAAAATTAGATGCGATTTTTCCCTTTAACTTTTCTTTCAATTCAACATGTTCAGAAACTACTGATTATTATAAATAAAAAACTACCCCATTTTATTAATGAATGCCTGCTTTAAACAGAGCTTCTGGACTGAACCTTTCATTTATAGTTTCCCTAGTAAAATTAAAAATAATAAATTTACTCATGAGATAAAAAGTAAACAAATTTGGAATTCACTTATTATTTTAAACACAAAAATATTTTAACATAAGAAAATGGAACGTGGCTAATATATCACATTAAAAGATACAAGTTATTCTGTTTGTTATAGGAGGTCTTTATTTCACCTTCATTTATAAATGAGAGCTTTGCAGGGTACAACATTCTGGGTTGAGAGTTTTATGTTTTAAAGACTTGGACTGTGTCTCTCCATTCTCTACTAGCCTGTAGGGTTACTGATGAGAAAAAAAAAAAAAAAAAAAAAAAAAACTGTGAGTCTAATTAGAGATCCTCTGAAAGTAATCTGGCATTTCTCTCATGCATATTTTAGAATCTTTTCTTTATGCTTTACTGTTGAAAGTTTGACTACAATGTGGTGAAGATCTCTTCTGGTCATCTCTGTTGGGAGTTCTATGTGCCTCATGGCACATGTTGGTCCCGGTCCCATACCACTTGCCATATTGTCAAATGCTATGGTTTCTTTTTTCTTTATTTCATTATTACTTCTTTTCTTTCTTCCAGCTCATCGTCAGTATCACCCTGGAGCCAAGACTGCAGGCCTGAGATTCAATGCCCCTTAGGAGTCAAGGATCTTAGGCAGAGTGGTGTAAGACCCTGAAAATATTCAGGGTTCTGGAGTTCCAGGCTTGAAACTGAACTCTGAATATTGGCCTCAACTTCAAACAGTCTCACCCTGGAGCACAGACTCTTGGCATGGGGTTTAATGCCCCCTAGAGATCAAAAACCCGAGGCATGATGATACAGACTACATTTGGGGCACCAGAAAAAGCCCTGAGATCTGTCAATGAGTCAATTGCCTTCTCTGATTTTCTGGAAGCCTAGGCATGGTGGCATCCTCTGGTGGTTAAAATCCCCAGATGTGGTGGTAAAATGCCCCTAAGATATTTGGAGTGCTAGGTAGTTGTTTCAGGTTTTGGAAGCCATCCCAAATCTAGAATCAACCCCAAAGCAGGCTGGAACAGGGAACCCCAACTTGGAGTACAAAAACTAGATCTTGGAACTCTAGATCTCATCTAACATAGATTCAAGTGATATGCTTAAGCATAATTGGGCTCATGCTGAACAATTTTTACCTTTTGTCTTCCCAGGTTATGAAGATATTTCAGCTATAGGTAATCTGTATCTGCTCCCCTGGATATGCCCTTAGGATTCAAGGTTAATAATTGAGAAACTCATAAAGCAAATGGCACAATTAAGAAAAAGCTTATTTTCCTCTGTAATATAAGCTAGAAAACGGAAAGACCTGGTCAATAAATTTGACTCTGAGCTTTAACACTATTTCACAACTTGATCTCTGCAGGGAGTAATAGAAATGGACAGAAGCTTCTACTACACAGACTTTTATGGCATTTTTTTGGCACTTTCCTCATGAAAGGAGTAGCAGGCTATATTCTGCCTCTGCTCTTGAAAACAAGAAAACAGCATGTAGATTGACAGGTGGTTCTCAACCATTCTAAGCTCAACAAGTACTGAAGCTGGAACCTGAAATGGTACTAGATTCTCCTTTGCCTCCTTAAAAACTGACTCTATTTCACCTCTTGTCCCCCATGACCTCTACCCTTCAACACTTCCTATCCCCCTTTAGCAGAGAATAGATCAACTGCAGTTACTCACAATGGAAACCGCTACCAGCTGAAAGCAGGTATGCTCTATCCTCTGAGAGTAGTGGCATATAGAGATGCTGGGACAATTACAGTACATGCCCCCTTTACCATATCTGACTTAAGTCAATGTAAGCAAAATCTAGGGAGGTTTTCAGAGGACTCTACTAGATTCACCAAGAAAGTTAGCCCTAACTTTAATCTTCAACCTGACTTGGGCTGACTTACATGTTATTTTGTCTACTTGTTGCACCACTGAAGAGAAGCATTGTATTTGGGCTGCGACTCAAAACTATGCTGATTCTCTGGTGGTTCAGCAGCCTGGGGATTAAGCTGTAAGAGCTTTAGTGGTCTCAGTGGCTGTTCTTGATTGGAATTCTCAGAAGGGACTTTGAGGATTTACAGCAATGAGAGCATATGTTTTTATACCTACTGGCAGTGGTGAGGAAATATATTTTCAAGCTCTAAATTATGACAGAATGAGAGAAGTAACACAGAAGAAGAAAGAAAATCTAGTCTTTTTCCAGGGACAGTTGGTGGAAGCATTGAATAAATATATTAATATAAACTCTGACATTTCTCAAGGACAGGTCCTACTTGGTACTCACTTCATCAGTCAACACCAGATATCAGAAAAAAGCTTCAAAAAACTGGTCATGGATATCAGCAGCTCCCCATGAGTTGAGTGGTCGAAATAGGATTCCAAATGTATTAAATCACGAGGAGGAAAGGGTATGGGGGTAGTCAAGACAGCAGGCTCAGAGAATGATAATGGTGTAACCAAAGCTCAGAAAGAAACCTCAGAGTCAGCTCAGGGTGCAACATGATATTTCAAGAAAATGTTTCTTAAAATGGTTCTTGTACTGGAAAGCCAGTACATTGGTTATAAGTGTTCCTCCGTGAGGATCCCACTCCCCCAATTCATACCCCTAATGTAAGAAAAGTGGTCAGTGGGAGATGGACCATCCCTGCCTTTAAAGGGAAGAAGGGGCCCCCACTTCACAGATGGTCTTATCTGAAGACTTTAGGCCTGGAGACTCAGGTGGCTCCCAAGGAAATAAATATCCTTTGTCAAGAGCCCCAGGTGATGACCGACAATGCATGTTAGGTATTTATTTCCTAACTGGCATTGGAATTACCTACTGCATGCCAACTTCCATGCATGATCTGTATCTTCAAGAGCTTGTATTACTATGAGAGTTGATGGTAAAACTCACTCTCAAAGATTTATTTTACCTTCAGTTTGTTTGTCAAATAGAAGATATTTTTATCTCTCCTGAGCGTTTGGTGATGTCTGTATGTCCAACTCTTTTACTTGGAGATTTACTGTCATTTCAAGGTGCTTCTCTCAAGTTTATTGCTCCCAAGTTTAAGTTACTTTTTATGATATTTATTAGCACTGAGGCAGACCCCAGCCTGGATAAACTTCCTGATTAAATAAGAGATAAAGCAGACCCTCAAGTCTCAGACCAGAGAATACCTGGATGTGCTACCCGTGTTATGCTGTCAGTATCCTCTTAAAGGACAAGACTATATTTCCTCATTGATGTCAGTGCCTCATAAAACCAGAAGATAAATGGTGTTTCCAACCCTTAACTGATAAGTTTCTCGAACATGGAGACCTCGTTCCGTGTTAGTCTCCCTGTAATCCCTCCGTACTGTCTTTTTTTTTTCTTTTCTTGTCAAAACGTTCTATAAAATTCATAATAAAGCAGTATTTTTTAAAATTTTTAATTTACATAAGGTGAATAATTTCATGTATTTCATATATAAAGATTTAGAAGTATAGTGATACTTCCAATCCTCCCACCCATGCTTCCACCCTCCTTCCTCCTTCCTTTCTTATACTTTATTTTAATTTTTTAAAAAATATTTATTTTTATTTATTTGAAAGACAGAGCTTCAGAGAGAGGTAGAGACAAAGAGAAAGAGAGAGAGAGAGGTTTTCTGTCTGCTGGTTCACTCTCCAAATGGCTCCGATGGTGGGAGCTGAGCTGATCAAAAGCCAGGAGCCAGGAGCTTCTTCCAGGTCTCCCACATGAGTTCAGGGACCCAAGCATTTAGATCATCTTCCACTGCTTTCCCAGGAGCATTAGCAGGCAGCTGGATTGGAAATGGAACAGCCAGGACTTGAACTGGTGCCCATATGGGATTCCAATGCTGCAGACCACCACGCCACAGCACTGACCCCTCTTTTAATTTTTACAATGACATAGCTTTTGTTTTATTTTATAATCATACTGCCTGTTTTAAACACAAATGATGAATATAGAATTATTTAAATCTTAGGACTAATAATGAAGCCACCAATACATTTCATCTTATTGAGCCAAATGCTTGTATTATATTAACATAGATACATGAAGGCGCCGCATTGTACACAGTCCTAAACCTAAAGGATGATTTCATCTGCATCTAAGTAAGCCCAGAATCCCAGTATTTGTTTGTGTTTGAATGGACTGATCTGTCTTCAAGCATAACTCAGCAGAATGCTTGAATAGTTCACCCTCAGTCCTTCAGAGATGGGCCTCGTTTATTCTGGTATGGCTCTTGCAAAGGAATTCATAGAGCACCAATTAAAGGCTGGAGCCATTCTGCAACATATAGATAATATTCTCATTATTGTCTGTCCAAAGAGTACTTAGATGAGGATAGCATCCCATCCTTCAACTTCTTAGAAAGTGCCCTTTCAATTAAGAGAAAGAAAGTTTTATTGCATATAGGGCTACCACAAAGAAACAGTTATAGGGCCAGCATTGTAATGTAGCTGATAAAGCTGCCACCTGTGATGCTGACATCCCATATGGGTGCCAGTTCATGTACCAGCTGCTCCATTTCTGGTCCACTTCTCTTCTAATGGACTCAGAAAAGTAGAAAAGGTGACCTAACTGCTTGGTACCCTGGTACCCCTGCAGAAGACTTGGAAGAAGCTTCTTGCTCCTGGCTTCAGCCTGGCCCAGCCACAGCCATGGTGCCCATCTGGGGAAATGAATAGCAGGTGAAGGATCTCTCTCTCTCTCTCTCTCTCTCTCTCTCTCTCTCTCTCCTCTCTCTCTTTCTCTCTCTGTAGCTCTGACTTTCAAGTAAATAGGTAAATCTGATAGAAAAAATAAAAAGAGGGAGATAAAGAAAGAAAGAAGAGTGAGTGAGTTATGGACATTCCTAGGAATGGCAGTTTTTTGTAGGATACAGATTCCAGGACTTGGAATAGTCAAGTGTGTATATAAGGCTTTAAAGGGCCCTGACAGAGACCAATTCCTCTGGACAGGAATGCAGGATATTTTCCCAAGAATTAAAAAAACTATTAGCAGAAGTCCCAGTACCGGAAATCCCTAATTTGGACAAGCTGTTAACTCTATAGCAGGGAAACAGCTCATAACTCTAAAACAGGGAAACAGGTATACTGACTCAGAAACTGGGTCCACTTTCACAACCAGTGGCCTACTTTTCTAAGCAACTAGGTTCAATGGCTGCAGGATGGACTGAAGGCTTAATGGCAGGTTTTGATACAGTGATTTTGGCGGAGTAAGCCACCAAGTTGACTTTAGGTCAGACACTTGTAGTTCACACTCAGCATCAGGTGCAAGGAGTTCTAGAAATTAAAGGACATCATTGACTAACAGGAGGAACCTTCTAAAACACAAGGTTCCTTTGTTAGACAAGCCTGAGGTAACCATCAAGATGTGCCAAGTACTCAGTAACTACTTTCTTGCCATCTTAACGTGCTGAACAGTTATCTCACTCTTGTGTACAGACAATGCATCGATTGTATTCTGGTAGGCCTGAACTGCAAAAGCAACTTCTTGAAAATCCAGATCTTGAATGGATTACTAAGGGTAATAGTTTTTGGAGGAAGGAGTTAGAAAGACTTATGCCACAGTGGTACATACTCAGGTGACAAAAGTTAAGAGGTTGTCCTCTAACATTTTAGCTCAGAAGGCTGAAATTCCTGCTTTGACTAAGAAATTGCAATTAGGAGAAAGCCAAAGAGTTAACATTTACAGACTTACAGACTCCAAATATGCTTGCCTTGTCGTGCAGGCACATGCAGCAATTTAGAGAACAAGAGGCATAGACTTCACAGAACTCTTCCATTAAACAGGAGGAAGTGACATTAGCTCTCCTTAAAGCAGTTCTGGAACCTCTGGAAGTGGCTGCCATGCACAAAGGAAGAAAGTCATGTCAGCAAAGGAAATGCACTAGCAGATGAAACAGCAGAGAGAGCTGCTGCATGGACTCTAGAAATGGCTCTAATACCTCAGCCCTCTACCGTTAACAAAAAATCCTTATTATATCTAAATCTCTGTTTAAAGAAGTAACCTCCTGCTTTGGCCTCCCACAATCACTCCAAGAGGACAGAGGACCCTCTATTGTGTCTAAAATAACTCAACACATAGCCATGGATCTAAAGACCTCTTGTTATCTCTATAGCTCTTGGAGATCTCAGTCATCATGTAAAGTTGAAAATAGTCTTTAAAAAATCCTGGCTAAGCTTTGCCAAGAGACCTCAGAATCATAGGTTAAGCTATTGCCCAATGCCTTACTCAGGATGAGAACGGCATCCAAGCCTGCTTTAAAACTTAGTCCATTTGAAATGCTATGTGAAAGACCATTGCTCTCTTCCATCATACTCTTTGATTCAGATAAAATATATTCTCAATCTAGGTCACATACAAAAGATTCTGATGGAATACAATAATAAAATTCTCCCAGTATCAGATCCAAAAAGTCATGAAGATCTATATCCACAGGAGACCTAGTTTATTAAATACTTCAAAAGAAGGCTCTCCTCTGACCTGAATGGAAGAGACCCTACCAGGGGCCATACAGCACTCCTACTGCAGTTAAATTACAGGGTTTCCAAGCAGTGTACTTTTCTTAAGAATCTTGAGTCTTCACAGGTGCACACAGAGGATTATTCTGCTTACTCCTGAGAGCCAATTGAAGTTTCAGATATGACTTTGAAAAGTAAAAATATAAGTAAAACTTTGCTTTTGTCATGCCAAGGTTGTTGCACTTTATGGAACACATGTTTTATCTACTTCTCTTCCTGGTTCTTTCAGGAAGCTACCACTGCAAGGAGAACTTACTAGTGCATTCTCACATCATCATAGGAGGAAATACTGATATACCATAGGAAGCTACTTTTTTTTCAATAAGAGTGCAAAGAACATTTAATGAGAGAAAGTCTCTTCAACAAATGATGCCAGAACAACTGGATATCCACATGCAGCAGAAGGAAGCTAGACTCCCAAAATCATATTATAGAAACAGTCAACTCAAAATGGATCAATGACCTAAATAAAAGAACTAAAACAGCAACAAAGGGATAAATCTTTGAGGTTAGATTAGAAAATATAGGAATGAATTTTTACAACCTTGGACTGAACAATATATTCTTTTTTTCTTTAAATTAATCATGTTGTGTTGTTTTAATTAAGTACAAAGACTTTTCCAACATGTCACCTAGAGATCATTTCACCCACTGCTCTGCTTGGTAGCCAGTCTCTTGTCTCTCTCTTCAGCAATGGTGAGGCGGATCCCTTTTCCTCGAGGAAGAGATATCTATGGTTTGTTGCCTTTGCCAATAACAAAAATGTTGGAGAGCCGAGTGGCAAAGCTGTTGCCATTGGCATCCTTTACATGGACCACATCAAAAGAGCCAGGATGCCTCTCTCTGTTGGTGATCACACCAATTCTTCCCATGTTTGCACCTCCAGTCACCATGCACAGATTACCAGTGTCAAACTTAATGAAATCGGTAATCTTGCCAGTCTCCAAATCAATCTGAATGGTGTCATTCATCTTGATGAGGGGATCAGGGTAGCGAATGGTATGAGCATCACGGGTCACCAGATGTGGGATTCCTTTTGTGCCCACCAAGATCTTCCTCACTTCGCATAACTTGTACTTGGCCTCCTCAGGTGTAATACAATGAACAGCAAAGCGACCCTTGGTATCATAGATCAGATGGAAATTCTCTCCAGTCTTGTCAATGCTGATGACATCCATAAAACCAGCAGGGTAGGTTATTTCAGCTCGGACTTTGCCATCAATCTTAATGAACCGCTGCATGCAAATCTTCTTTACTTCGTCTCCTGTCAGGGCATACTTCAGCTTGTTCCTTAGGAAAATGGTGAGAGGAAAACATTCTCTAAGCTTGTGGGGACCAGTGGATGGACGAAGAGCAAACACACTGGTCAGTTTATCCAGCATCCAATGCTTTGGAGCTGCTACTCGCTTCAGATGCTGCCTAGTGAGCCGTGGCGCCGGCCGGAAGTTGCTTTTAAAAACCTACTTAATGGGCAGGCACCGCGGCTCACTTGGCTAATCCTCCACCTGCGGCGCCGGCACACGGGGTTCTAGTCCCAGTTTGGGGGCCAGATTCTGTCCCAGTTGCTCCTCTTCCAGTCCAGCTCTCTACTGTGGCCCGGGAAAGGCAGTGGAGGATGGTCCAAGTGCTTGGGCCCTGCACCTGCATGGGAGACCAGGAGGAAGCACCTGGCTCTTGGCTTTGGATCAGCACAGCGCCTGCCATAGCAGCCATTTGGGGGGTGAACCAACGGAAGGAAGACCTTTCTCTCTGTCTCTCTCTCACTGTCAAACTCTGCCTGTCAAAAACAAAAACAAAAACAAAAAAAAAACCCTACTTAATGCCTGGGGCAACCTAAACCACACTTCAGGTCAGCTTTTACAGCAAGCATTCAAGTCTGTGGATGTTCTAGATAAGGTAATGGTGAACAGCTAATTACCCTTTGAATAAATACTGATCATTGCAAAACTTTATACCCAGACTAAATGAGTGTTTGACCTGTGCAAGGAAAGTCTATTAGCTCCCATTGTTTGGTAAACAACACAATATAGTCTTCTTTTATTAAGAGATATTTCACCTACAATTTGTCTTTTTCCAGTTATGCTAACCCTGTTTGACAAATTTGTTTATTTCAGAGTTTAATAGCTTCTCAAAGTAATGATGAACAAGCGGGGGCCTCAACCATGGGCAGTAAGTTATAAATCTTCTGGCTCATGATATGTTCATTAGATGAGATAGGTACATAGTTCCACACCCAGGATAGGCAGGGCCCATGGCCCAGACCAGCAGCAGGTAGAATTAGAAGATGGATCATCAGGCCGGCGCCACAGCTCACTAGGCTAATCCTCCACCTGCGGCGCGAGCACCCCGGGTTCTAGTCCCAATTGTGGTACTGGATTCTGTCCCAGTTGCTCTTCTTCCAGTCCAGCTCTCTGCTGTGGCCCGGGAAGGCAGTGGAGGATGGCCCAAGTGCTTGGGCCCTGCACCTGCATGGGAGACCAGGAGGAAGCACCTGGCTCCTGGCTTCGGATCAGCACAGCTCGCAGGCCGTAGTGGCCATCTGGGGGGTGAACCAACAGAAGGAAGACCTTTCTCACTGTCTCTCTCTCTCTCTCTCTCTCTCTCACTGTCTAACTCTGCCGTCAAAAAAAAAAAAAAAGAGAGAGAGAGAGAGATGGATCATCATCCCTCAGCACCCCTTAAGACTAAAGGATGGAACTCTCTAAGGAAGGAATGATGTGGAGTGAATAGGCAGATAACTAGTTTAAGTCTGCGTGAACTGGAATTCACTAAAAGGCCCAAAAGTAATTCTATCTTCTTACATGTCAATCAAAACATCTTTTTCCCCAGATGCACCTGTTTCACATGGGACCTAAGCAGGGACACTATGAAAATATGGAAATTAAACTCCACATGGACCTTGTGGAAGCATCACAGAATTCCCAAATGGTTTCACATATTCATAAGCCGCCCCCAACCCTCTACCTCATAACAGGGGCCAACATCAGGGAGAGGCTCCATTTTGGCACAGAACACAGCTGGATGTCTTGCACAGGTGTCCTCTCCATCTGTTCTGATCATTAGAATCTAAATGCTTCAGAAATGACAATTTAAATGTTAGTTTGTGTTCACACCAAAGTATTTTCTCCAGTTATATATTCAAAGAAAATAGTAGCTCCAGTTGTGTAAATACAAACTTTGATGAATTGATCAGGGAAGGTAATATCCAACAGAAACCACTGGTGCAGGGGCTGGCATTGTGATCCACTCTGCCTGTCAAAGCAGGTAAAGCTGCCATATTCGACTCTGGTATACCATATGGGCACCTGTTCCAGTCCCAGCTGCTCTACTTCCATCCACCTCCCTGTTAATGTGCTATGTAATGTAATGTAATGAAATGAAATGAAATGTGCCTGGCAAAGCAGTAGAGGACAGCTCAAGTACTTGGGACTCTGCACCCATGCTGGGAATCCAGATAAAACTCCTGGCTCTTGGCCTTGGACTGGCTCAGTTCCAGCTATTGCGGTCATCTGGGTAATGAACCAGAAGACATAAGCTTCTCTCAGTTTCTTTCTCTCTCTCTCTCTCTCTCTCTCTCTTCCACTCAAAATAACAAAAAACTTAAAGCAAATTTCAAAGCCTAATACATAACTCTGCTTCTTTGCTCTTTCCTCTGAGACTGTAGTTCCATTGCTTGCTCCTGAGCTGCTGAACCAGTTTATTTCCCACCTGGCTCTTGCCAGTCAGCAGCATTAACATTTCCCAGGAGGTTTGCTTCCTAATGGTCACAGACTGAGATGACCAAATATGCCTTCCAGTATTTATCATTCTCCTTGTAGGGAGGAAGAAAATGGACTCTTGAGATTGATGTCTGGAATTAATTGGAAGTAGAAGGCATTTCTGCAAGACAGATGATAGAAACACATCAAAAATAAAAGAGGATGAAGAACAAAAAGCATCATAAAGCACTGGTGGAGTCCTTACTGTGCAAGTCTTTCAACTCTCAGGTGTTTACATCCAGCCTGGCAACTTTGACCCTCCTTTAACAAATATTCGGATGGTGGTAATGCTGAATACCCACTCAGATTTTCAAACATTATCCTTCTGTTTGAGAATCATCTCTTTTATGTTCAGGTAATTTCTTCAACAAGGCTTCCTGAAGGAAATCCTTTCTTTGTTTTTCATCATAAATGCTGAAAAGTTACTGCCCATTCTTTCTTTCATTCTTACAGAAGTATTGGCTAAGGGTCAAAAAGTTTTCTTGAGGAAAAGAGGGAACAATGAAATCAAATTTCAAAATATTTCATTGAAAATGCAATACCAATTATTAGTATCTTAGTGATATTATAATTATCTTGCAAGATTTTCTTATAAATGTTATATGAAAAGAAATCAAAGATCATGTAGGAATTATATAAAAACACTTTTCTATGAGAATTTTTTTGACAGGCAGAGTGGACAGTGAGAGAGAGAGATAGAGAGAGAAAGGTCTTCCTTTTCTGTTGGTTCACCCCCCAATGGCTGCTGCGGCCAGCGCACTGTGGCCAGCGCACTGCGCTGATCTGAAGCCAGGAGCCAGGTGCTTCTCCTGGTCTCCCATGTGGGTGCAGGGCCCAAGGACTTGGGCCATCCTCCACTGCCCTCCCAGGCCACAGCAGAGAGCTGGACTGGAAGAGGAGCACCAGGACAGAATCCAGCGCCCCGACCCCTGACCGGGACTAGAACATGGTGTGCTGGCGCCGCAGGCAGAGGATTAGCCTATTGAGCCAGGGTGCAGGCTTTTCTATGAGAATTTAATGAACCATAAGCATTTGTAAAGTTGAAAAATGTGAGACAATGTGTTGCATAAATACAAATCAACAAAGTTCCTTAGGAGAAAAGAATTTTTTAAACGATTAATTATTTATTTGAAAAGCAGAGTTACAGAGAGGCAGAGGCAGAGAGAGAGAGAGAGTACTCTTCCATCTGCTGGTTTATTGTCCAAATGGCTGCAATGCCAGAGATGGGAGAGATGGGCCCAATCTAAAGCCAAGAGCCAGGAGCTTCTTCCAGGTCTCCCACAATGGTGCAGGGGCCCAAGAACTTGAACCATCTTCTAATGCTTTCCCAGGCTATAGCAGAGAGCTGGATCAGAAATTGAGTAGCCAGTATTGGAACCAGTACCTATACGGAATGCTGACATTTTGGGTGGTGGCTTTACCTGTTATCACAGAGCCATCCCCCCCCCCCACCACCACCACCAAAGAAAAGAATTTTGAAACAATATTTATTTCTTTTCTTGAAAGGCAGAGTTAGAGAGAGATAGGAAGAGAAGAGAGAAGGAGGGAGGGAGAGAGAGAAAGAGAGAATCTTCCATTTGCTAGTTTACTCCTCAAATGGCCACTAAAGTCAGGGCAGTGCCAGGCCAAAGCCAAGACACTCTTTGGGTCGCCCACCTTGCGCCTACATACGTGGGCAATCTTCTGCTGCTTACCTAGAGGGTAAGATAATAAGTCAGTAAAAAGATAAAGTTAAAAAAATCTGTGCTCAATTTTCTCTGCATTTTCTAGGAAGCTGAATAGGAAGTGGGGCAGCCAGAACTTGAGCCAATTCCCATACGGGATGTCAGCATCACATGAGTGGTTTAACCTGCTGTACAACAATGCCAGCCAGGAGAAAAGAAATTTCAAGTTCAGAAATATTTATCTCAACCAACAAGAATTAAAACTAATTTTGGCTTCTTCTCCATAAAATCTTTTTAAAAAACAAAAACTTACTTTCCTCACCCTAGATCAGTTCTGGAGCAAATGAACATTTGTATGATTTCATGTCTTTTCTGAGAGCCATTTTCCTAGCATGCCCTTCTCTGAACCTTTATTCCTATTAAATCTCATTTATTCTTCAAAGCTTAGACCAGATATCCATCATCTCATGGACTATTTACCTGATCTCCATTAGAAAGATACGGTCTTGGCCGGTGCTGCAGCTCAAAAGGCTAATCCTCTGCCTGCAGCGCCAGCACCTCGGGGTTCTAGTCTCGGTCAGGGTGCCGGATTCTGTCCCGGTTGCTCCTCTTCCAGTCCAGCTCTCTGCTGTGGCCCGGGAGTGCAGTGGAGGATGGCCTGGTCCCTATACCCTCATGGGAGACCAGGAAAAACACCTGGCTCCTGGCTTTGGATCACCGCAGTGCACTGGCCACAGCTCACTGGCCGCAGCGGCCATTGAGGGGTGAACCAACGGAAAAGGAAGACCTTTCTCTCTGTCTCTCTCTCACTGTCCACTCTGCCTGTCAAAAAATTAAATTAAAAAAAGATACAGTCTTTATTTCCACAATATTTTCACAAATCAGTATTATAGCACATAAAATGTGAGAACACACTAATTTAGTAGTAAGGCTTTTGTAAGAACGCATTGAAGACATGGATGATGTTTCACTCATCCTTGCAAGTTCTTTGCAGAATTTGGCAAGAGAAAACACTATATGTCTTCTTATCCTATGGGAGAGTTGTCTGAATGTGAAAAGAAGAGAGAACAAGCAGAAATCATTAGAAATGTTGAACACTTCGTCAGGAAAGTGACTCATCCAACCTCTTCACTTTGCTGTTGAAGAAACAAGCACAGAATAAGTAAGTGCAAATAATAATCCTCCCAGTGGAACCCCCAGCTATATAATGAGTAGTTCTTTAGCTCTTGTGATTCACCTATCCCTAGATATTAAGTACTTACATGATGAGTGCAATAATTAGGTATTATTAGATAGTGAATAAGGGCAAACCTGAACTTCTCATTTAGAGATTCACAGTCTGAGGGCTGATGTATGGTGGATGACACAGCACCCAGAAACTAAGCACAGCAGAGATCTGAAAACTGAAGAAGGCTATTATCTAGCAGTCATGATATTGGTATAACAGGTGTCTAGAGTTATTGAGAATATCGAGCCTGAGATGCAGGAGGGTAGGATAAGTATGTGTTGGTTTCCCTGGGTTACCTTAAAAAAGACATTACAAAAATGACAATACTCACATGCTTAAAAATAAGTACCAGTCTTTTAAGTGGAGATTACACAGAATGGAGAATGTCCGGAGATCATGAGTCTCACAGGATAAAAAATAGTCAACTGCATCTTGACCCCAAATAGAATCAAGCAAATGACAGTCATGAAACAAAAATCAGATTTAAAAGTTTCTGACCTATGATCACAAATTACTTCCATTTGGTCACAAAAATCCCAAGGAGCTAGAGAACAAAGAACATGTGAGCTTGAGAACTGGAGCTAGCAAAGAACTCTGGAGATGTTTACTAGCATATTACAGGACTGCTGGAATCAGTACCACTGTTTGAAGGAATAGCATTATGTTGGAAAGAAAATTGAGCCTGTATTTAAAAAAAAAGATTTTTTTTTTAATTTTATTTAAGGAAATTTAAATTTCATGTATTTCATATATGCAGATTTAGGAACACAGTGGTAATTTCCACCCTACCCTTCCTCAAACCTGTGCTCTCAACTTTCTTCCCCTTCATTCTCCTATTTCCATTCTTATTTTTTGCTAAGATTTATTTTTAGTTACCTTTATACACATAAGATTAACCTTACACTTACTTTACCTTAAGTAGAGAATTCAACAAATAATATGAGGGAAAAAATGTTCTTCAACAGTCCAGAAAAGGGCTACTAAAAATCGCTGCATCTCAAAGTGTCAATTTCACTCCTATAGATTACCTTTTAGGTATCCTATTAGTTACCACAGATCAGGGAGAACATATCATATTTGCTTTTTGAAAACTGTCTTATTTCACAAAGTATAATGGTTTCTGGTTGCATTCATTTTGCTGCAAACAACAGGATTTCATTTTCATTTTCACCAGGTAGTATTCCATAGTGTATATATGTAATAATTTCTTTATCCAGTCTTCTGTTGATGAACATCTCAGTTGATTCCATATCTGAGCTATTGTGAAATGAGCTGCAAATGAGTAAAGATCACTCATTTATATGCTGATTTCTATTCCTTCGGGTAAATTCCCAGGAGTGTGATGGATGGATCACATGGTAGGTCTATATTCAGATTTCTGAGATATCTCCATACTGTTTAGGAATTAAGATGTGCTGATTCTTAGAGGGAGTTTGGGAGGATTCTATCCCTTTCAATTGCTTTGTAGCCATTTGGGGAGTGAACCAGCAGATGGAAGACCTTTCTCTTTGTCTCTCCCTCTCACTGTCTGTAACTCTAACTTTCAAATAAATAAATAAAAATCTTTAATAAAAAAGGTACATTAGGTTGGTTCATGGTAAATATCAGGAAAATATGATAAAATATCAAGAGAGAGATAAAGGCAAAGTAAATCAGAATTTAGGAGAATGAAAGCTAATAGAAATGCAAGGTAGCCCCTGAGAAGGAAAAGAAATTAGGAAAAATAGGAGGGACAACATGTGAGAAGACTTCACATTGAGTGAGATGAAGATTTTTCAAAAAGGGGACAGGAGACAGCATGTAAGCATTTCAAACAAAGCTGAGAGGTGATTTGGGTGGATCACATGGATATCCAGTGTGATCATGGCCAAGGGATGCACACCTAAAATATTTTTAAATGAGTATTCTCTACGGCATTCTTAACTCAAGTCATTCATTTACCTATTTATGTAATTAACCTTATAAGTAATTAGCAATATTTAAATCTTATCTATTATCATAATTAGTTTTTTTTAAAAAATTTATGTACAACAGTAATTAACAAACTACTTTAAAAATAACTCATATTTGCTGAGTTCCCAACCTGCTATACATTTTCATGCCTTATCTTCTGCAATTCTCATAATGTATTACTATCATCAGTTGAGAACATAGTGGCTCATGGACTGGGCTTGGGTTTGATTGATAAAAATTCTATGAAATATTCTATATTAGCTTTTATGGCAAGTCTGAACAAAGTATTATCTCATGCTCCTCATGTACCAAAAATATCATTATCATATTGCACCATTAGCAATTATGTCAGTCTGACCAATATTGCTTTCATAATATATTTGAGCCTAGATAATTTCATGTTTAGTTTGTCTCATGAGTCTGCTTACTGGTGGGTTCAACAGCATGGCACTGAGATCCTAGCAAAAACTCTTTCAAGGCCTCACAATGTGGTGCAGAAACAGAAAGGGAAAGAGTCACGTACCAAAGGGACCAAGTGCATGGGATGGCCATACTTTATAATGACCCACTGACACAGGCACAAACTCAGTCCAGCAAGAACTACATCAGTGTCTCCCAAGAGTAGTGCCCCAGGACTAAATGACCTTGCACAAGGACCCATCTCATACAGGCTCCACCACCTCAACCTTGCCATGTTGAGGACCATGCTTGCAGCATATGAGACTTTGGGGAAAACACTCAAACCATCTGCAAAAGATAGCAGCCACTAAAGGTAAAAAGACTATTTAGACATACGCTTGAACAAAACAATGATGAATGGTCAAAAGCAAAAAACAGAGTTACTATCCCACAGTGGTTGTCTACTCATTGTTCTGGGCTTCTCTTTAGTCAAGTCGATCATTCAGTCACGTGGACTTCTAGCTGTATCAACTTTCCGGGAGCAAATGGCAACATTTAAATATATGTTTCAAAAAATAAGAAGGGTTAGTTTAGTTATCCAGAAATATCTGGATGAATATATTTTTAATAGATACTTAGTCAACCCAGATAAGCCATGCCATAAAGTTTTGCTAACGATACCATGGTCAAAAATATCATGTACTCCTAAATGTGCACTAGATGTATTTGAGGATTCATAATCATTTTTAAACATCAACAATAAACTGTGTGTCATGGAATATTTGCTGTAAATGACTGGATTTCATTTTTTTACCACTGTGTAGTATTCCATAGAGTATATATCCCATAATTTATTTATCCAATCTTCTGTTGATGGGCATTTAGGTTCTCAGATATGAAAAAAAATGATGATGAAATTCACATGGAGGTACAGGAAACCTCGAATAGCTAAAGCAATCTTATACAACAAAAATAGAGCTGGAGACATCACAAAACAGCCTAGTACTGGTACAAAAACAGTTGGATAGACCAATGGAACAGAATAGAAACACCAGAAATCAATCCAAATCCTTGATCAAATACAAGTTGGAGCTAAAACCAATTCCTGGAGCAAGGACAATCTATTCAACAAATGGTGCTGGGAAAACTGGAGTTCCACGTGCAGAAGTAGGAAGGAAGACCCCTACACAAAAATCCACTCAACATGGATTAAAGATCTAAATCTGCAACCTGACACCATCAAATTATTAGAGAACATCGGAGAAACCCTGCAAGTTATAGGCACAGGCAAAGACTTCTGGAAAAGACCCGGAGGCACAGGCAGTCAAAGCCAAAATTAACAACTGGGATTACATCAAACTGAGGAGTTTCTGTACTGTAAAAGAAACAGTCAGGAAAGCGAAGAGGCAACCAACAGGATGGGAAAAAATATTTGCAAACTATGCAACCAATAAAGGATTAATAACCAGAATCTACAAAGAGAACAAGAAACTCCACCATGACAAAACAAACAACCCACTTAAGAGATGGGCCAAGGACCTCAATAGACATTTTTCAAAAGAGGAAATCCAAATGGCCAACAGACACATGAAAAAATGTTCAGGATCACTAGCCATCAGGAAAATGCAAATCAAAACCACAATGAAGTTTCATCTCACCCTGGTTAGAATGTCTATCATACAGAAATCTTCCAACAGCAAATGCTGGGGAAGATTTGGGGGAAAAGGGACACTAATCCACTGTTGGTGGCAATGCAATTTGGTAAAGCCACTATGGAAGACAGTTTGGAGATTCCTCATAGACCTGAATATAAACCTACCATACAACCCAGCCATCCCACTCCTTGGAATTTACCCAAGGGAAATTAAATTGACAAATAAAAGAGCTATCTGCACCTCAATTCACAATAGATAAGACGCGGAATCAATCTAAATGCCCATCAACACAAGACTGGATCAAACAATTATGGGATATATCTTTTGGTATATAGATTGTTGTTCAAAATGCCTGTCACCAGGCATTCATTTATTTACTCATTCATTTGTTCAATTCATATTTATCAGCTGCTTACTATGTGTCTGGAATTGTGGCAGGCACTGTGGAGGCTGAATAAATTAACTTGTCAGTGTTTTTTTCCCAGAAGAATTAAAAATAGAAACAACTCTAAGATGAAAAGCAAATATGTTAACATAAAAATAAGATTTCAAAAAATTAAATTTATATTGGAGGATCTGTACATATAATAAAGGCAGAAGAGACCTTGGCAATTATTAAGAAAGAGCTCAAATTTGAGATGAATTATTGAGGCATGGGTAGATATTTGTAAGGCAATTATGAGATATGGGGTTTCATCTTGTACAACTATATTCAGTGGAACATTCTAGTTACTAAAATTTTTATTTATTAAGATTTTTCAGGTTTTTTATCTTGTATTTTGTTGTCTCTAAGAATAATAAAAATTCTGAGCAGAGATTTCTTATAAAGTACAAAAAATAAAGAATCTGAGATTCAATTTTAGAGATCATATACACATCTGAGATATGATATAGGAGTTTATCCATGTATCTCACAGCAGTATATCTCTGATCTTTTATTCAGGTAATGTAACTGAAGGCAAGTGGAAATACTGTATCATTTTTGTAGAAACACATCTACTGTTGGTAAAAAACAATATTCATGTACAAGCTTTCACAGATAATTGTGGACGTTTTGGAGGGATTTTTTGTCTGTTTTTCACATGGAGAAAACCATCACCCATACTGAAATTGAGTCCATATGTGGGTATTGGTGGGTGGCCTCAAGGAGATGGTTGCCCAATCGTGTGCCATGTGTTTAAACTGTTGTACAGACTGGCTCTGCCCTCTTCATTTGAAGACCCTTGCAGAACTAGCCCCAGGATATGGCAAATTGGATCCCTTTCCATAAGACACTCTCCATTATGACATTTGAGAGAAGAAATCACTTTCTCTAGCAGTTGACCTCTAAAATATACTTCATGTCAGCATTTTTGTGACAATTAACATTATCATGGAAGACTGAATCTATGCCCCTTCAATCCCAGTTTCATGGTTCTCCCTCCCTCTCTCTCTCCCTCCCTCTCCCCCTCCCCCTTTCCTATCTCTCTCCCTCCCTCTCCCCCTCCCCCTTCCTATCTCTCCCTCTCCCTCTCCCAATTTCAAGGAAATGAAATAATTTAGAAATAATAATACAGTTGAAGACTAGGAAATATGCTCAAACTATTAAAAAGGGAGGAATTATACCACCCAAATATAACCTTCTTGTGATTATTTTACATGCACTATATAGACAATTAAATTTTTATATCCATTACTCATTCTATTATGCTAAGATCTAAATAAAGAGCAGATATGATAGGAAAATATTAAACTATCTTGATTGGAATGGGCTACAGGTGAAGGAATTCCTAAAGCTGTGAATGGAATCCCATTTCCCATCCCACCCACACCCAAATCAAAGTTTCTTTGAATGTGACAGAACTTTGTGGTTCATGTTTAGGCATTCTCAGAGTCTGAAGAAAAGAAAAGAAAATAATAGATTAATGTGTCAGTAGCTCAGTGAGTTGAATGATGGTGATGTATTTCATTGTCAAACCTGAGGTACCAGCTATTTCGAATCTTAACAATTTCCATAAATATCTAAGTAGAAGTGTTATAAGACACTTTATCTTCAGACACAAAGTAGTATTCTAGATTTTTAAAACAGGTGGTTATTTTCTGAAACTGAGTGCAGATATTGTGTGGTGGTACAGATTTACCACTCAGAAGACACACTGAGAGTCAGAGATAAGACCATCTACCCTGCCTTTCTAGAAGTAGCAGCTGTGGCACACAGAAAACTGACTTGAGATTCAGGTCTCAGGCTGAGCCCAATAGAGAACACATTGTGACATTGGGGGGAAAAGTAAAGGTTTTCTTTCTTGCTGAGTTTCTCTTCTCTTGCCTTCTGCCCTCACTGTAGGGATCTGTAGGGTTTGCTGTGTTCCTCCAAGTGCCAACAGTGTTGAAGCCTTGATAACTTATTAATCAAACTGTATTTAGAAAGTCTGATATTTCACCTCCTCTACTTGAATAAGTATATCTGAGGAAGGAACCTGAAAACTTGGGATATAGTATACTCTGTTCTTTTTTTGTTTGTTTGTTTTGACAAGCAAAGTGGACAGTGAGAGAGAGACAGAGAGAAAGGTCTTCCTTCTGTTGGTTCACACCCCAATGGCCGCTACTGCCTGTGCGCTACGCTGATCGGAAGCCAGGAGCCAGGTGTTTCTCCCGGTCTCCCATGGGGTGCAGGGCCCAAGGACGTGGGCCATCCTCCACTGCACTCCCGGGCCACAGCAGAGAGCTGGACTGGAAGAGGAGCAACCAGGACAGAATCCAGTGCCCCGACTGGGACAAGAACCCGGGGTGCTGGCACCGCAGGCGGAGGATTAGCCTATTGAGCTGCGGCACCGGCCTACTCTATTCTTTGTTTCCAGATAAGATGACAACCCTACAAGCCCCAACTTACCTCTTTTTGCCTCTGACTTGAGTTTGATGGTGATTCATCTCCCAGTGTAAACATAGCACAGTGGTGAAAAACTCAGGCTTGGGAACAGATTCTCAGTTTATAATGTGTTTAATTCTTAATTAATTTGATGGCCCTGGGAAAAGTATTGCATTACTCTGCCTCAGTTTACTCACCATCAAACATCAGAAGATAGTGGTGCTAACTAATTCCAAATGTTTTCAGAGGAATTAAATGAGTGTATACACACATACATACACATACACACATTATTTATATGTAATTCAACTCAATATAAACCAACACTATTGACAGAAACATGCTACCAATAATAATTCTCAGTTAAAAATGGGTGAAACAGGAAATACTTTAGGCGGGTTAATCCTAATAAAACAACAGGGGCATTGTCAAGAATCTTTATACACTAGACCTGGAATCTGGTCACAACACTGTTTGCTCATCCTCCCAAACTTTCCCCAACTGGATTCAGGAATTAACATTAAGGCTTCATTAAGAAAACATTAAGATTCCTATTTAACCTAAGGCTCCAAAGCCTGCCACTTTCTCCCCTCTCCATGAGTATCTGGGTCAAGTTTTGTGCTGCTCACACTGGGCCCTACTTTGAATTCCAGCCCTGGTGCTTACGCAATTCCTGCTGGGCCTCAGTAGCCAGGGCTGGAGTCCCACCATTGCCTAGACCTTCACACTGAAATCATCCTCCTCCTGTCTGACAAGTGCCCCCTGCTAAGTGAAGCTGCAACTGCATGGAAACAACAGTGGAAATCTACTTGTGCAAGTCCTGAATCTGTGAGGAATTTATGTTTGACTCCTCCAAGGAGGCAAACTGCAAGGCTGTATTTTCTGTCTGTAAATTATGCATTCCTTGTCATGTAGGTCATTGATCTCGCTGCCCTTTTAATGCCTACTAATTCTTGGAATCAGAGCTTGGAGTCTCCTCCTGACTCCCTCTTGTATCCATAACATCCAGAAAATCTGCCATCAGTGCTTTCACTACAGACAATGTAGACTGATACACAATTTTACATGATTCCTGTGCTCCTGGAAAACAGAGATAAGAAAGACTCCTACACTCTGTGATTTGGAAAACAATACATTACAAAGAACTACCCTTCTCTTTATAACTTAGATGAGACCATCTAGCTCGCCTATGACAAGGCCAAAATAGATCCTCCAAGTTGTTCTTTGACTCATAAACTGCAAGCTCCACCATTTATCCATACTGATCAATCAGAACACAATGTCTGCTAACTTGATTTAACAAAGGTTTGGTTAGGCTTCTCTCCACACAATGTGAACTTTTCCCATTCTGCCTGGCTTTAAGATGATTTCAGGTCAATCAGAGATCCTCTTTTTTTTTTTTTTTTTTTTTTTTTTTGCAATAGGTTCTCTCCCTTTAAAACAGATATACTTCTATCTTTATTATCTTCTGAATAAAGTCTCCCTTGGAGTGTATATATATGTATTTCAATTATCCATTTTACTTTCTGTATGCTTTACTAAATTATAAAGTCTGTGAGTTCAGGGGGAGTCTATCACAATATCGCATCATAGAATTCAGAAATTTATTATTAAATATTATTTGGTTTTGATCTCAGAGATCTAATATTTTAATTCAATGGTATCATTTTGATCCTAAAATAGAGGATCACATCTTATTTTTTTTCATGTTTTCAACTCTAGTAAATCTAAAATTATTTTATTTTATTTTTTAACATTTATTTATTAAATATAAATTTCCAAAGTACAGTTTATGGATTACAATGGCTTTCTCCCCCATAACCTCCCTCCCACTCGCACCCCTCCGATCTACCACTCCCTCTCCCATTCCATTCACATCAAGATTCATTTTCAATTATCTTTATATATAGAAGATTGATTTAGTATATATTAAGTAAAGATTTCATCAGTTTGCACACACACAGAAACACAAAGTGTAAAATACTGTTTCAGTACTAGTTATAGCATTACTTCACATTGGACAACACATTAAGGACAGATCCCACATGAGAAGTAAGTACACAGTGACTCCTGTTGTTGCCATAACAATTTGACACTCTTGTTTATGGCGTCAGAAATCTCCCTAGGCTCTAGTCATGAGTTGCCAAGGCTATGGAAGCCTTTTGAGTTCGCCAACTTCGATCTTATTCCATCAGGGTCATAGTCAAAGTGGAAGTTCTCTCCTCCCTTCAGAGAAAGGTACCTCCTTCTTTGATGGCCCTGTTCTTTCCACTGGGATCTCACTCGCAGAGATCTTGCATTTAGGTCTTCTTCTTTTTTTGTTTCCAGAGTGTCTTGGCTTTCCATGCCTAAAATACTCTCATGGGCTCTTCAGCCAGATCTGAGTGCCTTAAGGGCTGATTCTGAGGCCAGAGTGCTGTTTAGGACATCTGCCATTCTATGAGTCTGCTATGTATCCCACTTCCCATGTTGGATCGTTCTCTCCCTTTTTAATTCTATCAGTTAGTATTAGCACACACTAGTCTTTTTGTGTGATCCCTTTGACTCTTAGACCTATCAGTGTGATCAATTGTGAACTGAAATTGATCACTTGGGCTAGTGAGATGGCATTGGTACATGCAATCTTGATGGAATTGTATTGGAATCCCCTGGCATGTTTCTAACTCCACCATTTGGGGCAAGTCCGATTGAGCATGTCCCAAATTGTACATCTCCTCCCTGTCTTATTCCCACTCTTATATTTAACAGGGGTCAATTTTCAGTTAAAATTTAAACACCTAAGAATAATTGTGTGTTAATTACAGAGTTCAACCAATATTACTAGAACAAAAAAAATACTAAAAGGGATAAAGTATTACATTGTACATCAACAGTCAGGACAAGGGTTGATCAAGTCACTGTTTCAAATCTTATTTTTTTTATAAAGATGGTGCTGTTTTTTTAAACTTTTATTTAATAAATATAAATTTCCTAAGTACAGCTTATGGATTACAATGGCTTTTTCCTGCCCATAACTTCCCTCCCACCCGCAACCCTCACATCTCCCGCTTCCTTCCCATTACATTTGCATCAAGATTCATTATCAATTATCTTTATATACAAAAGATAAATTTAGTATATGTTAAGTAAAGATTTCAACAGTTTGCACCCACACAGAAAGTGTAAAGTACTGTTTGAGTACTAGTTATAGCATTAATTCAAAATGTACAACACATTAAGGACAGAGATCCTACATGAGGGTAAGTACACAGTGACTCCTGTTGTTGACTCAACAAATTGACACTCTTGTTTATGGCCTCAGTAATCACTCTAGGATCTTGTCATGAGTTGCCAAGGCTATGGAAGCCTTTTGAGTTTGCCAACTTCGATCTTATTTGGACAAGGTCATAGTCAATGTGGAAGTTCTCTCCTTCCTTCAGAGAAAGGTACCTCCTTCTTTGATGGCCCTATTCTTTCCACTGGGATCTCACTCGCAGAGATCTTGCATTTAGGTTTTGGTTTTTGTTTGTTTGTTTGTTTGTTTGTTTTTTGCCACAGTGTCTTGGCTTTCACTGCCTAAAATACTCTCATGGGCTCTTCAGCCAGATCCGAGTGCCTTAAGGGCTGATTCTGAGGCCAGAGTGCTGTTTAGGACATCTGCCATTCTATGAGTCTGCTATGTATCCCACTTCCCATGTTGGATCATTCTCTCCCTTTTTTATTCTATCAGTTAGTATTTGAAGACACTAGTCTTGTTTATGTGATCCCTTTGACTCTTAGTCTTATCATTATGATCAGTTGGAGGATCACATCTTATAACAGCAGCCTACTAGAGAAAAATAATTAATTTTAAAATGTAAAAACAATTGATCATGCATTATGTCACAGGATCATATGTACCTTCATCACTTCAAGCTGTGCATAAAAACATAGCTCCAGAATCAGAAATGGAAAATATTTTTGGTTAAGTAAGTATGAGAATAGTAAGTAATCCCACAAATATGGTCCTATTGGACAGGCATTTGGAAGTTTTTAAGCTGCCATTTGGGATACCCACATCCCGTATTGGAGCACCTAGGTTCAAGTCTTGGCTCTCCTTCCAATTCCAGCTTTCTTCATATGCAATCCAGGGAGGTAGCAGGTGATGGTCCAGGTGCCTGGATCTCTGCCATCCATGTGGAAGACTCAGACTGATTACAGCTACTGGCTTTGGCCTGGCCCAGACCCAAACATCACAGGCATTTGAGGTGTAAGCTGAAAGTAGAAAATCTCTCTCTGTTTCTTGCTTTCTCTCTTTTTGTCTCTCTGCCTTTCAAATAAATAATAAATAAAAGCTTAAAAGATAAAACCTTCCTAAAGTACATCTATCAACAAGATTATGTTTGTTTTCCATGTAGCAGAACTATTAGTATGAACATGTGACATGAATATGATGATATTTGTTTGGTAAAAAAGGGTTCCAGACAGTATATATGAGATATAATTATGGGTACATTTTAATGTTATCTAAGGTAAGATTCTATAGTGTAAGAACTATCAATTTTTCATGCTTCCTTGAAAACATATCCTAATACAGAGAAGTCATTTGGATAGGAATGATTACTCTGGAGAGACAAATCAGGAAACTCTCATATCCTCTTACCATGAATCTTTGCCTAAATCCTGACCCATACTTTCCTTTATACCTCTATATTTAGCATCTTTTTTGCAGAGTTTATAGCATCTTCAACTTACATCTCGATCATTTATCTTCCTCTTTCATCTCAGTCTAAATTCCTTTGCCAAATTGCAGTTTTCCAAGCGTGGCTATAATGTGTTTTTTGACATTGGCTGCCAAGGTATTTCAATACGTGTAAAATCAAGATGCATTTTAGGAACACAAATAAATATGTTTTCATCATAATTAATTAAAAACAAAATAATTAGGTTACATCCTATTATTTAAATATTTATAACAGATCTGGAGGGATCTATATATATTTTATAAAAGAGTGTTGACTTCAACAACTTGACATGCCTTTTGTTAGATACCTTTAAATATTTGACAATTCCTTTTTATTATTCTGAAATTTAATATATAAATACTAACACTGGAGTCATTAATCATGGATAGCAGATAAGTTTTTCATGCTGTGCTGACTTTGATCAATTAGCAGGGACAGCCCACTGTACCATGGTAGAAGGCTTATAAGGCCATGACTGAATGAGCAGTGAGTTGCCATGATTTATTAGTCATAATTGGAATGTCTGTAAGAGATAAAAGTGTCGAGATATGTGTGATAAATTTTATATCTCTTACTACATTAGTATCTAAATGCAAAATATACTGTTTGCAGGGGCCAGTGCTGTGGCTTAGTGGGTAGGGCCGCCATCTGCAGTGCCAGCATCCTATATGGGTGCCAGTTCCAGTCTCGGCTTCTCCACTTCCAATCTAGCTCCCTGCTATGCCTTGGGAAAGCAGTAGAAGATGGTTCAGGACCTTGAGCCCCTGCACCTACATGGGAGACCCAGAAGAAGCTCTTGGGCCAGGTCCAGCCGTTACTGTCATCTGGGAGTGAACCAGAGGATGGAAGATCTGTCTCTTTCTCTCTCTCTCTGCTTCTGCCTCTCTGTAACTCTGCCTTTCAAATAAATAAATAAAGCTTTTCTAAAAAAAATACTGTTTGCTTACAAGATGAAGATAATTTCCAAATGAATGCATTGTGTAAATATGTCTGTATATATGTTATGTGCAAACACAATACTGACACACACACACAAATAAGTAATAATCACCACCATTTTCATCTAAGATTGCCATACATTAGTCATTGTACCACTCTCCAGCAGATCAAACCAAAGTTTTCTTCTTAAATTGATTTCCCTGTGAATGTTAAATCACATAAACAAACACAATGGGACATTCTTGATGTTTTTGTAATATTAGAGGCATAACTACTACCCAGTGTTACTTTATTAGTCTCAAGTTGGTATTTCTCCTCTAACAGTGTCACAAAACATGGGCATAGGTAAGCAGAATCAAAAAATTTCACAGCAAAATTAATCTAGTGCCTTTGAATTTGAGGTTTGCTTGCAACTTACAGAGATGAAGCAAGAGATGGAAAATTGGGGAGGAGGATTATTTTTTAAAATTGACATCTGACTCCTATTTCTGATAATTTGTACATAGTGATAATGTTTGAGCAACTTTCAAAAAACCAACTCTGAAAGTAAATAAAGTTCATTCTATCTAAAGCAATAAATTATTCCACAAATGGCAAGAATTTGTTGAATTCGTAAAAGGCCAAAAATGAAGTAAATGGAAATCCTGGGAAGAAATTAAGTGCTGAGGACAGTTTTCTCTGAGGGGCCAAAACACTGCGAAATTGAG
Source organism: Oryctolagus cuniculus (assembly GCF_964237555.1). Taxonomy (NCBI): domain Eukaryota; kingdom Metazoa; phylum Chordata; class Mammalia; order Lagomorpha; family Leporidae; genus Oryctolagus; species Oryctolagus cuniculus. The sequence goes on along the minus strand of NC_091436.1, from coordinate 13,962,273 downwards.
TTTTCATTTTTTTTTCTGACTTTGTGGGATCACATGGAACACATTATGAAACCTACTTTGCACTGACGAAAGGAAGATAAGAGAACACATTTGAATAAATGTGGGTCTAATAAGAGTAGCAATTTTATTTTAAAGGTGAATATACACAATTAGTAAACACCACACACAAACACACAGCCTGTCCTTACCTTGATACTAAATGAAAAGCAAAAATAAAATCTTTGATGAGGAAATTCAAAGCACAAACTGCCATTCGTATATATTTTGTACAAGGTAAAAATAAATAATAAATCATTAAGCTCAAAAAGTGCTTCTGGATTGTTTTGTGAGAAACTGCCTCTCTATCAAATCAATAAGAATACTGAAATAAAATTGTCAAAATCAATTTTTCATAATCTCTGGAAATTAAAATAAAGCCTTGAAAAAAACTCAAAGAGAATTCATTCAATAAAAGTTATTGAATTTCCCTAGCCACTAAGCTAACAGAGCACAGTTCAGTGGCTGCACACAAACAAGAATACAGACTTTACAAAATCCATCCAGAAAAGTTGCTAAACAAAGTGTAGGTCCAATAACAACAACAATCAGCAAGAAAAATAAGTCCTAAAAGATAGGGAGGGGAAGTTTTCTGATTTTAAGGGTTGGCAGATATTACTTAAAATGTACAACTTTTTGTTTAAGAAATGGACAGAGGACTTGAGCAGACATTTTTCAAGAGAAGAAATTCAAATGGCCAACAGACATATGAAAAAATGCTCAGGATCACCAGCCTTCAGGAAATGCAAATCAAAAGCACAATGAGGTTTCACCTCACTCCAACTAGAATGCCTGGCATACAGAAATCAACAAACAATAAATGCTGCTGAGAACATGGAGGAAAAGGCACCCCTTACCCTATGTTGGTGAGAATATATACTGGTATAGCCAGTGTGGAAGACAGTATGGAGGTACCTCAGAAAACTGATTAGAGACCTATCATATATCCAGTCATTCCACTCCTGGCATTTACACAAACCAAAAGAAATCAGCATATGAATGAGTTATTTGTATCCCCATGTTCACTGTAGCACAATTGACAACAGCTAAGATATGGAATCAACACAGATGTCCATCAACTTTTGACTGGACAACATGTATATAAAAAAATGAAATCTTGCCTTTGCAACAAGATGGACACAACTGGAAACCATTCTGCTTAGTGAAATAGCCAGCATAAAAGACAAGTTCACATCTTCCCTGATCTGAGGTAACTAATAGAGTACCTGAAATGTAATGTGTTGGAGTGAAATGGACATTTTGAGATTTGATGATTGTGTACAGCCCTTGTCTCTTGTCTTTTTTTTTTTTTTTTTTTTTTTTTTTTTGACAGGCAGAGTGGACAGTGAGAGAGAGACAGAGAGAAAGGTCTTCCTTTTTGCCGTTGGTTCACCCTCCAATGGCTGCCTGGGGCCGGTGCACCACGCTGATCTGATGGCAGGAGCCAAGTACTTATCCTGGTCTCCCATGGGGTCAGGGCCCAAGCACTTGGGCCATCCTCCACTGCACTCCCTGGCCACAGCAGAGAGCTGGCCTGGAAGAGGGGCAACCGGGACAGAATCTGAAGACCCGACCGGGACTAGAACCCGGTGTGCCAGCACCGCAAGGATTAGCCTAGTGAGCCACAGTGCCGGCCCAGCCCTTGTCTCTTACATTGAGGAACAGTGTTTTTCTTTTTTTTCTTCATAATGTAGGCCTAGCTTTAAGATATTTAAGTAAACTGAAGATAGATATTTGTAAAAATTAAGAGAGGGAATGGGAGAAGGAGGAGAAAAAAGGTTTGGAGCACCAGTGGGAAGGAGGGTTGGGAGAGAAGTATCGCTATGATCCTAAATCTGTATATATGAAATACATGAAACATGTGTACCTTAGACAAAATTTTTTTAAAAAATTGTACAACTTTCAATAGAAAATTAAAGATACCAAAAAAAAAAAAAAAACCAGAAAACGGCCAACATATTTTTAAAAGTCAGTCACTAGAAACTGTTGATAGGGAAACATATTTAGTTCCACCAGAAAACATATGTTCAGTCATATTGTAACAAATATGCTACAATAACTAAAATAAACCAAATCTAAAGAATCAAGATATTAGGAAAATGTTTCACTAAATATCAATAAAATCAATAACGTTATAAAGGTGATATAAGTTCTGGAATGAAAATAAATTAATTAAGTGAAAGCTTAATAGAAAAGAAATAGCAGATAATGTCTGGTAAGATAAAGAGAAGTTACGTTACTTGAATTATCCAGTCTGATCAATAGAAAGAAAACAAGGAATAAAGAAAAATGAAAAGAAGAGCCTCAGAGTACCAACAAACATAATAGGATACCACGGCAGAGAGCATGCAAGGAGACAGAAAGAATGTTTGAAGAGAGTGGCCAAATTTTCCCAAATTTAATTTTTTAAAAAAAAGATCAGCTGGCGCTGCGGCTCACTAGGCTAATCCTCCGCCTTGCGGCGCCGGCACACCGGGTTCTAGTCCCGGTCGGGGCCCCAGATTCTGTCCCGGTTGCCCCTCTTCCAGGCCAGCTCTCTGCTGTGGCCAGGGAGTGCAGTAGAGGATGGCCCAAGTGCTTGGGCCCTGCACCCCATGGGAGACCAGGAGAAGCACCTGGCTCCTGCCATCGGATCAGCGTGGTGCGCCGGCCGCAGCACACTGGCCGCGGCGGCCATTGGAGGGTGAACCAACAGCAAAGGAAGACCTTTCTCTCTGTCTCTCTCTTTCACTGTCCACTCTGCCTGTCAAAAAAAAAAAAAAAAAAAAAAAAAAAAAAAAAAAAAAGATCAATCTACACATACACAAATTCAACCAACTTCATACAGGGTAATCTCAAAGATATCAACATTTGGCTAACAGTGATTATACTATCAGAAGACAAAGACTCCCATTTTCTATTGGTTCTTTCCTTTGGTATATAAATATATACTAAAATTTATTTCCATTTAAAAATGAAATATTTGGGTCTTTTCTTTCTAAATGTGACCTTGGGTGTATGACCATGCTCATAAATGAGTCCCGGTATCTCTGTTTATTTGCTTTAAGACATTTCAAAATCCGCATATTCCAAATCAAATCTATAGATGTCCATCCACTGATTCCAATATCTGTGTTTCTTTTGAATGTGGATGCACACATCATCTACCTGGACGGCGGACAGCTTCTTTGTCCTGCAGATTCTACCTCTTAATGTCAATCAAAGCAGTTCTTGTTGCATTTTTGCCCAAAAGCAGGCCATCAACTCCCTACCTTTACTGCTTTTAAATCCACCACTCTGACATCCTCACATCCCCAGTCGCATTAGTTTTCTGAGGTTGTCACTGAAGGGTACCAGCAACAGAGTGGCTTACATACAAGAAGCTTGTTTACTCAGAGGTCTAGATCAACATGTCAGTTAGTTGATTTTTCCTGAGGCCTTATTTTGGCTTGCAGATGACCCTCTTCTCCCTGTGTCTTCAGGTTTTCTTTCCTCTGTGTTTGCACATGTCTGTGTCCAAATGCCCCATTTTATTAAGACACAAGCCATATTACGTTAGGTCCTCCCACACAGGTCTCATTTAAAACTTTATTTCCAGATACAGTTACAGATTGAGATGCTTGGTGTTAAGACTTCCACAAGCGAACTTTAAGTAAGGGATACAGATCACTGCATAATACCAGTTTTCTTTCACATTCAGGCTGAAATGCAAGAACACCAATATGCAAAATAAATCCACATGCAAATTAAAAAGCATCAGCAGAGGTAACTATGTAGGTGAAAATAAATAATACGAATGTGATTTTTGTTTCTTGAACTTTTGCTTGATCATGTAGGTATAGGTATAGTAAAAGTTGAATTGAATCATCATAACATGAGAGACATGCATTTGGCATGGCCATTGACGCACCACTAGGGATGCCTCCATCCCATATCGGAGTGCCTGGTTTGAGTTCTGACTCTGTTTCAGTTCCAGGTTCCCAGTGGTGCACATATTGGGAAATCAGCAGATAATGGCTCAAACACTTGGGTTCTTGTCACCCTTGTGGGAGACCCAGGTGGAATTCCTTGCTCCTGTCTTCAGCCTGCCCCAGCCATAGCTATTGCAGACCTTTGGGGAGTGAGTCAGTGGGTGGAAGACCTCTCTGTGTCTCTCTGCCCATATCTCTGTCTGTCTGTCTCTCTGACTTTTAAATAAAATGAAGACAATTTTTTACAATAATACTGCATTATATTAGACAAAGAAAAGTTGCATAAGTAAAATGAATGGATATATTCAGGAACTGTTTTATTGAATAAAATTATTTCTTACATAAATACTCAACATCACAATCCAAACATTTTTTTAGAGAATTAAGTCCTTTTCATTTTATTTTATCTACTTATTTGAAAGGAGATAGGAGGGGGGGGGATTTTATCTGTTGGTTCAATTCTCAAATGCCCCCAAGAGATGGACTAGACCAGTCCAAAGCCAGGAGCCAGGAGCCAGGAGCCAGGAGCTCCAGTGAGTCTCTCACATAAGTTATAGGAACACAAGCACTTGGGTTATCATCTACCACCTGCCAGGAGCATTAAGGAGCTGGAATAAGAAGCAGAGTTGAGGCTCAATCACAATCACAGCCACACAGATGTGGAATGAAGGCATCCCAAGTGGTGGCTTAAACCTTTGTGCCACAAATTCTTTAAAACTATTAAATATTATATAGTAAATATCTACATCTACAATAATCTCAAAAGTGAGTGTTTCAGAAATGTCTTCTATAGTATTCAATATGCTCATACCCACATTGGATACCTGGGTTTGATGACCAAATCTGTGTCCTAACTCCAACCCCATGAGACAGTGATGATGGTTCAAGTGGTTGGATTCCTGGATTAAGTTCCCAGCCCCTGGCCTCAGATAATCCCAGTCTTGACGGTTGCACTCAATAACAGCCAAGAAAACAGGAGTTCTCTCTCAATCTCTTCTCTTTCTGTATCTATGATTGCTAAATAAATTATTTTTAAATGTCTTTTTTTTTTTTTTTTTGGACAGGTAGAATTAGACAGTGAGAGACAGAGACAGAGAGAAAGGTCTTCCTTCCGCTGGTTCACTCCCCAAATGGCCACTACAGCCGGCGCTGCGCTGATCCGAAGCCAGGAGCCAGGTGCTTCCTCCTGGTCTCCCATGTGGGTGCAGGGCCCAAGGACCTGGGCCATCCTCCACTGCCCTCCTGAGCCACAGCAGAGAGCTGGACTGGAAGAGGAGCAGCCAGGACAGAATCCAGCGCCCATATGGGATGCTGGCGCCACAGGCGGAATATTAACCAAGTGAGCCACAGCACTGGCCCCTGTAAATGTCTTCTTTAATGCCAACCTAAACAAGAAATTAAAATTCTTTTCCTCGCCACTGCTTATCCAAACATGTGCAGATAGTGGTCATCAACATAATAAGGTGATTTCATCAAATTCATTAAGAAGACAATTATGCATATTGTAATTCATAACCTGATCATGCTTAGGGGTATGTATTATTACCCCTTCTCTGTCTTGGGCAAGGGGGGCAAGTCCATTTAGGAAAGAGATAGAAAATGAACTTTTGTCTAAGTTCTCACCAGAAGGATATGGTTGCCTTTTAAAATTATCTCAAACACTGCAATCCTTGCAAAGATGCGGCTTTTGCCTGTGGTCCAGAGTGTGCCCAAAGAGCCTACAAACTTTAGGAGAAACCCACACAGTCCAAAGAGAGCTATCAGAAGCCCATATGTATAGTTTTTTGTGAGGGCCCTCTGGAACCCGTGTGGATAGCCCAAGAACCTGAGGAGAAGGCTGGCCCATTTTCTTGAAAAATGAATACAACATAGCTAATCCTGATTTCATAAAGAAGAAAGCTATAGGCTAACCAAAGGTTGGAGGTGCAGATAACAACTTCCTTACTCACAGTGGGCATAGGCAGAAAGTCATCTGGATTATGCTATTTGGCAAAATAAATCTCTCTGTATTCCTACATTTTTGCCCTATTGGTAGCCAAACTTAATTCTGAATATTTCATAGGTATCCCAAGAGGCAAAATACTGTATTTCCTAATGAGCAGAGCATACTTAGGCAGATCATTTATCTGTCTGAGTGGCCTACTACTAGAGAAGAAGTTTCTACTCTGTATACCCAGACTCATCCATGTAGATATAAGAAAGAGAACACTTTAACAATATCTTAGTTTGGCTGAAAACTTAATTACTTAATAAAAGACTTAACAATGCCCCAAGCACTTACAATTACCTTGTCAATTGTATTTTTTTTTAAAGAAAAGTGATTCTTACCCAAAATATCAAACCTATGCTAGTGTCAGGATGCAGACAAGAATTAATTTTGTCTATTTGTTAAGATGATGGATTCTTCTTTAACCTGAAAAGAAGAAATAGAAAATATGTTAATAATACCAGTTACCTAGTTCTGAAATCATGTCTCAATTTACTTCACAATTATTAAAACAACTTTAACATCTAGGAAATCATAATTTTAGAAAAACCATTTTTGTGGCCTACAGAAAGTTCAACTGAAACTTTTTATTTAGTTATGGTATACATTGATTCATGAATAAATTATAATCTTTGACTTACTATCACTGTCTGTACAGACGTACATAACCTCATACTGAGGTCAGCTAATGCATTCTTTTCCTTTCATTTCAGCGCTGCATGTAAGTTAACAGGTACTTACAGAAAATATTGTGTTTATTGCTAGGAAGGATCCATTTTGCAAGTTTAAATTTTTAATTAGAGTATCATCGGATAAACATACTCCAGTAGATAAGTAACTTTTTTGCTTCTAATTAAATATAAGCAGGAAAACAAATAAAAATGTACCACAATAATTTTTTCAAAGTTGCTAGTAAGATTTGTTTCCATCACTAAGTAGAAACTGGGCCTGAATCTAATCCACTGCGAAAACATTAGCAGAGAGCCCAGGCTATGCCTATAATGCATTTGGCAGTAGTGTTCCACATCTCAATTTTACTTCGAAGTATAGACTCTTAGACACAAGTGTAAAGAACCTAATGACAGCAGAAGCCTCTCTGATGTCTCACTGTAACAAAATACCTAGAAACACCACTACAGATAGCTAAATGATCTTGTTCAAACAGTGTTTTCCTTGTAAGCATCTATAATAATTTTCAGAAATGTTCTATTGGCATTTTTGTTTCATAAACTAGAAAATAAGTGACCCCTTAAGATTATTGAATAAAAGAAAAAAGAATAATATCTATCCTTCACAGATGAAATGAAGCTTCTTTTATTTTTAATATTTTACATTAAAGTCAGTTAAGATTTATCACTAGTGTTTCTAATGAAATTATATGATTTTCATCACCTCTCTACTGTGAATGGCAATTTCCAATTACTGTGTCTAAAAATACGAAACTCCTGAAAATGTATTCTTTGAAGGGATAAATTAATGAATTACAATTCTCAGAAGCAACAGGACACTTGATTTTCTCATTCAGATACAGATGCACTGTGGCTGCCACTTGAGTATGAAGAGGAAATCATCCAGGTCTCATTTCAATCCTATGATCTCAATTCTGTCAAAAGTTATGTGGACAGTGTCTCTGTACTGTACAAGTACCTTAAGAATAAGGAGCTACCTCCTTATGAATTTTCCTTCTAAAAAGACTAGAATGGCTAGAGCTGATGAACCAAATGGTGAGCCATATTTTCTGATTATGGATGCATATGGATATGATTCTGCCAATACTGAATATTATTGTCCTGTAATAATGATGGTGATTTTCCCATATTTATATGGATAATCCACCTAATATACAGACATCCAAGGTTCTTGTCCTCCTTCACTCCATAATATTTATTATTCCCTAACTTACTCAGCCACTTCTTCCCAGAATAACCATTTACAGTAACAAAGCTTCTTCCATAATCTACTGAACCTATATTTTTCCCTAAATATTATCCACTTAAGTTCTTATTTCCCTTTTTATCCAGCCAATTCTTTATGTGAACTTCTTGTATACACCCTTAACTTTTTTTAATTTATTTGACAGGTAGAATTATAGAAGTGAGAAAGAGACAAAGAGAAAGGTCTTCCTTCCATTGGTTCGCTCCCCACATGGCTGCTACAGCTGGTGCTGCACCGATCCAAAGCCAGGAGCCAGGTGCTTCCTCCTGGTCTCCCGTGGGGGTGCAGGGGTCCAAGCACTTGGACCATACTCCACTGCCCTCCCAGGCCACAGCAAAGAGCTGGATTAGAAGAGGAGCAAACGGGACTAGAGCCCAGCGCCCATATGGGATACCACCGCCGCTGGCAGAGGATTAACCAAGTGAGCCATGGTGCCGACCCCACCCTTTTCTTTCCTGTTCTCTCTTGGTAATCGTGGTTATGTCCAAGTCTCCAACTTCTCTGTGAGTATGGTACCTTGTGAGACAGGCTTCACTTTTTGTCCTAATCACTAAGTCCAGTTGGATCCTTATTGTTGCTAAATTTCTCTACTGTTACAGTTTACCATTAAATCCAACTTCATGTATATCCATTAATTAGGCATACTTGCAAAAACGTGCTTTTATCCACCAATAGGCGACAATATTCAAGTCTATTTGAATTTGTTAAATTATAGTCAAAATGCCCCACTGGACAAACAGCACTATTTTAAACTAATTTTACGGAAAACAAGGCGAAAAGTTATAATAGGCACTTTCACAAAACTAATTGCAGAATTTAAGACCAGCACAAAGTAAAATTTGGTCCCGGATCTAAAATTAAAAAAAAAATGAAAACAGAGTATTTGGACTATATCAATTATAGTCTCATTCATATTCTTTGGTATTTTAGATGCTGTCTCAAGAGTACTACTATATTTTCTTTATCAATTTAATCTCTGTTCTATGAGATGACAATATTACACTTTCTCCATTTTCCTCCTCCAGTACTTTGTTCTTATTTCTAGCTGATGATATGAGTTCCTAGTTCATAAGAGAAATAATGAGCAACGTGGAGAGAATTTTTGTGTGTTGTCTGCCCCTCACTTCTTGTACACTCAGCTAGTGCTTTGCTTTCCTCCATGCTAGTTTGGACAATCTGCATTTCAGTCCAAGCCCAAAGTTTCCACTTGGACATTAGAATCAATGTATCCATTCTCACCTCCTTAAGGATGTTGTTATGGACATTCTCTCCTGTGTTAGCTATTATTAGCTTTCTGTTGGATCATTTCCATTAACACAGCAGCAATGACTTTATACTACTTACTATATGTCAAGCAGTGTTATAAAACTAATTAAAACTTACAAAAATTCACTGAGAATTATAACTTTACTACCATAAACTTTTTTCAGGCAGCAAATCTGGTGCACAAAGAAGTTTAGACACATGAATAAGGAGTAGAGATAATGGGTTGTGTAGAATGACTATCCAACATTTGTCGTGTGTGTGTGTGTGTGTGTGTGTGTGTGTATCATGGCCATATACTTCATATATCAGTCAAGGAGAGAAATTCTAACCTTTGGTCAGCTAAAAATAAGAGTCATCCTGATCGATTCTATTTTCCTGTATCTAAATGCCTACCAAAATAGTTATATTGTTAACTTTTTCTTTTTGAGTTTTTACTTTTTATATGAAAGGCAGAGAAAGGGAGAGAGAGAGAGAGAAACAGACAGACAGAGATCTTCCATCTGCTGGTTCATTCCCCAAGTGTTCACAAAAGCCTGGTGTGAGCCAAGCCAAAGTCAGGGGCCAGATACTCAATCTGTATCTCTAACATGGATCACAGGGACCAATGTAATTGATCCATGACCTGCTGCTTGCCCAGGTATGCATTAGCAGGAAGCTGAAATTTAAAACAGAACCAGAACTCATATCCTGGGCGCTCAGATATGGGATACGGATGTCTCCAGTGATGTCATAATTTCTGTGTCAAATGCCTACCACTAGTGTTAGATTTAGAATTTTAAAGACATGTCACATGATTATTAATATGAGTGTAATCAACATTTGAAAAAGTACCCTTTAACCAAAAGCAGATGAATACACATTAAGTTATCTTACTAATTTTACAGTTTTGCTTTGCTGTGTTCATATTTGACAAAACTTTCCTTCTGAAATCCGACTCCCTTGCTTTCTTTGCAAGTATTTGCTTAGATGAGCTTGTCTACTTTGACAGTAATTATTGAAGGTTTCATAAATTTCTCATCTACTTGTACTCTGCCATGAAAACCAACTAGAAGGATGTAGCCCAATGGCAACCTTGTCTGCACCAGGATCAGCTGAGCCCTTGGGTCAGTTTCAGTTGTCCCTCTGTTGAGTCTCATATGTGTGACTGAGCTTGAAGACTCAGCTCAGTACCTCTGCTTGATGGTCAAATCTGTTTCTGGTGACAACAGCGATGAAATCTGAGTTTTAGTTACATGGTTACCGTGGTAGATGTCAGAAATTGAGCCTGTGTTGGGTGACAGCTGAGAAGAAATCTGGTATCTATTATCTTATTAGTGTTTAATTTGTTTGTGTATCTGTGTTTGTCTGAAGACTCTAATATTTCCTGAAATGAGAGCCAAGCATTAAAATGTTTTTGTTGTTTTCCTAACCGTTGGTGGAATACTATATGGTTATAAGATTTGTGTGTTCCAAAATCAATTCCTCTGTCAAGAAAAGCTATTGAACTAAGTAAATAAAACCTCTAGCAAACATTGGTCAATTGTATTAACTGAGATGCAAATACTTACAATACTGGAATAATTCCACATAATGTCTCCAGAATCTTTTAAATAAATCTAAAGAAAATATATCACTATTATTTCTAAGAAAACTAAAAATTTAAAAGTCAGCACAAGCGAATTTAAATGTCAACCATAATTCATCATCAATCATGCTTCTCAAAGTACCTGGTAGCTTACTCTATAATTTTTGTACCTTTAAATGATTTAAAATATTTTATAATGTACTTTTCATTTCTATTGTTTCATACACACACACACACACACACACATACATATATATGTGTGTGTGTCAGACTCTCCTTCCAGACTTTGATGAGTAGCTGGGATCAAATTTATTCTCTTGTGATTAAAAAAAATCTGTAAAATAGATAAGCTTATAAAACAGCTCTCTTTGGTAAAAGACAAGAGAGCTGTGGGCCTTGAAAGAAAGGAAACGAATGAGATGAACCCTTTTATTTCCTTGGGCATCTGAAGAGGGTTCAGTGCATGTGAGCCAAAGCTGGCACAGCACAGCAGTATTTTTGAATTCAGGAGGCAAAAATCAGAGCACACAGAGACAAGATTTTCACTTGTGAGACACCGTACACAAAGCCCTGGAAATTTGCAGTGATCCCATGCAGAGGGTCAAAATCTTTGAAGTTTCAAGCTTGGTGAAAACAGAAAGCTACTTCTCTTAGCATATTAGAGTTGTGTTGACAAAGCACCACAAATGGAGCAGGATAGAATGACAGGAATTCACTCACTCCAGTGTGAGGACTGGAAGCTGGAGCTCAAGGTGTTGGCAGAGTTGCTCAACAGTAAAGACCATGAGGGGAAAATCTGCTACACAGCTGTACCCTAATGTCTAGTATTTCTTGGTGCTCCTTAGCTTTGTTGCATCATTCCCATCTCTGCCTATAATTCACATGCATTCTCCCTGTGTATGCATCTGTGTCCAAACTTTCCCTTTTCATAATCCTCATGTCTAAGATTGAATCCCATTTAAAATAGACACCAGAAAACCCACACCAAAGTATCAGCATAATTAAACTGCTGAAAAACAGTAAATATAAAAAAAGTTAGCCATATTAAATTAAATTGTAAGTAAAGAGAAAAGAAAGAATAATTACATAGTTCTTGTCACAAACTATTGGAAACACACGATGCTGAACTGGAATTTTAAAGTTAGAAAATGTTTTAAATTACAGCATAGAATTCAACATCCATAAAAAAACAAAGAACAGGAAGGATAAATGAAGTGGCAGTGCTGCAAGGTTCATACTATGCATGAAATCGTGTAGTATTATTTTAAATTACTAATAATAATCTTAAAACCCTTACTATAATTTCTGGAACAACTAGTAAAATTTATTTTAAAATAGAAATAAAATAAAATCTTATGGTGGAGATGAAATAGAATGACAAAAAGCAGGTAAAGAATGAAATGGATATGAGAGACAGGGAAGAAGAAACAGTGGAAAAAAGAAAATAAAAGTACAAAATGGCAGATATAAACAGAAATCTACAAGTTACATTAAAAGTAAATGGTCTAAAGAGTAAAAGAAACATCTGATTGATCAAGATATTATGTCTCAACTTCATTTTTATCTATAAGAATCAAACCTTAAATTCAAAGATATGCATAAGCTAAAAGTAAAAAAAAAAGGAAAAACTATACACTGGATAGACTAATCATAAAAACCTGGAGATATCATGTAAGTATCAAACAAAGTACACTTTAAATAAGAAATAAATATTACCCGAGTTAAAGGGAGACTTTTGGCTTAGTCATTGAGTGGCTGGACAGGGTGCCAATATTCACATCTGGAGTATCTGGGTTTGAGTCTCAGTTCAGGCTCCTGATTTCAACTGCCTGCTAATGAGGAACACGTTAGATTCCTGCCACCCACAGGGAAAACTTGGATTGAGTTCCTGTCTCCCTGCTTCAGTCCCTTGGCCATCACAGACATTTGGACAGTAAACCAGAGATGAATTTCTCTGTTCTTTCTCTGTATCTGTCTCTGTCTCCTTGTCTCTCTCTCTCCCTCCCTCTTTCTCTTTGTCTGTCTCTGTCTCTTCTCAAATAAATAAAATCATAAATTTAGGACTATTGCATAACAATAAACTGTCATTCTTTACAAAATACAGCAATTTTAAATGTGTATGCATCTAACCACATATTTCCAAAATGAAAGATTCAAAGCAGACAGAACTAAAAGTATAAACAAAAAGTCAACAATTAGAAATAGAAGGGTGCTGAAATTTCTTTTATCATTTTGTTATAATTTAAATATATATATGTAGAAGGGATCTGTTAATGCATTTTCTATTTGGATCTATTTGTCCTTCGAATGTTACCACAGCATCTTAATACTAAGAGGCTTAACACTAAGTCTGGGAAAAACTGCAAGTAGAGATTCTGAGGAAGGAGGAGAGATGCTGTGGATCTGTGTGGAAGGTGCAGATGCACAGCAATGAGCAGGGACACAACACACAAATCCAGCAGCCAAGAGCTGGAGAAAACATCAGCTTTGGAAAGCAAGATGAGATCAGACCGCAGCATCCTGTGCCACTGCTGATATAGCCGGATGGAGAGCCTAGCATACTACACTATGTGTCCAGCCTGGAGCACTGAGGAGAACAGGGTACCTGCTAACCCAGAGAAAAAAAAGGTGCATGTTTCTCCCTCCCCACACCCCCCACAACAGCACCCCACAACAGGCTGAGAAAGGGCAAGTGCCATTTTGGACGTAAATAGATAGCAGCTGTGACAGCTCTTGTGCATGTGCCCAGCAACTGGCAGGGACAAAATGCCATCTTCCCAGCAGTAGCTTCCACACAGCAGCTGCAGCTGCAGCAGCTTGGGTGCATGCACCCAGCAAGAGGTGGGGAGAAGGGGCCATTTTGATATCAGTGCCAGCTACAATCTTGTACATGTCTGGCAACTTGGGGCAGGGTGAGGGACTAGAAGGCATGAATATGGAATGAGTAGGGCTGTGGCAGGTGACTTTTGTGCATATGTGAGATACAGGGATTTTACCAGAAGAAAATATCCACATTCTCCACTGACTTTGAATCTGGCTGGGAGGACTGAGAGGGCACTGGGCACCCGCATATGACTGTGAGGTGCCCACAGCCAATCAATACGTCACAGACTCTGTAGCTGAAGCAACAGAGTTGCTTCAGAGTTGCAACAGAGTTGGAGCAACTACAAGTAACTGGATCTGGGAACATCTCAGCCTCTCCATGGACAAGACAGGCTAGCAGAGCAGAGTGGATTCTCTGCATCTCATGACTGCGAAAGCCTTGTGTGATGACAGTGTGGGAACCCTGTGACTGCAGGAGAGAGCATAGGGTGTATCTGGGTCTCTGGGCAATCACTATAGGTGGCTCCACCCCTTCAGAGATCCCTTAATTCCCAAGGGCGGGTCATTGAGGTAGAATCAATGCTCACACTGAGGACTGCACAGAACTTTGGTGCAGTCTACGTGGAAACGTGTATGAGCATTGCACCCAGTGAGGGCTAACACCCAGGCAATGATAGCCTTTTAAAAGAGGAGGTAAGGGTGTGATTACACCAACAGAGGTGTTTATTCTCCACTTTCTACTAACAAGAGGAGACCTACCAACCCAGTTTGGGTGTCACTTTGGATACTCAGGCCACCTTGGAGCATGAGCCAGAGCCCGTTGGCCACAACCAGCACATACCTGGGAGTACTAACTGAAAAAGCAGAAGCCATAAGGCATAGTTCAAAGGTAAAAGCTATCAGAGGAAAAAACCAACAACTGTCTCCACAAATGATAAAAAATAAATGTGGAAATTCAATAAATAAGACTAAGAAAGACAACATGAACACCTGAAAGGAATGCAGCGACACTTCAATATTAGAATGTGAAGATTAAGAGATTGATGAAATGCCTAAAAAGAATTCAACAATTTCATCATAGGATTACTCAAAAGCAAGGAAAATCAAATCCATGAAATAAAGAAATCCATACAAGATATGAATAAAAAATTTATATATTAGAAAAGAAAAATGGTAGAGTTAGAAACGTGCCAGGGGATTCCAATTCAATCCCATCAATGTGGCATGTACCGATGCCATCTCACTAGTCAAAGTGATCAGTTTCAGTTCATAAGTGATCATAATGATAGGATTAAGAGTCAAAGGGACCACATAAACAAGACTAGTGTCTGCTAATACTAACTGATAGAATCAAAAAGGAGAGAACAATCCAACATGGGAAGCGGGATATACAGCAGACTCACAGAATGGCAGATGTCCTAAACAGCACTCTGGCCTGAGAATCAGCCCTTAAGGCATTCGGATCCAGCTAAAAAGCCCATAAGAGTATTTCAGGCATGGAAAGCAAAGACACTCTGGCAAAAAAAAAAAATGACCTAAATGTAAGATCTCTGTGAGTGAGATCCCAACAGCAAGAACAGGCCATCAAAGAAGGAGGTACCTTTCTCTGAAGGGAGGAGAGAACTTCCACTTTGACTATGGCCTTATCTAAATAAGATCGGAGGTGGTGAACTCAAGATGCTTCCATAGCCTTGGCAACTCATGACAAGAGTCTCGGATGACAGAGAGAGAGTTATAGACAATAAGAGAGAGACAGGGGCCATTGCCACAGCTCAATTGGCTAATCCTCCACCTGCGGCGCTGGCACATTGGGTTCTAGTCCCATTTGGGATGCCGGATTCTGTTCTGTTGCTTCTCTTTCTGTCCACCTCTCTGCTATGGCCTGAAAAAGCAGTGGAGGATGGCCCCAGTGCTTGAGCTCTGCACCCACATGGGAGACCAGGAGAAGCACCTGGCTCCTGGCTTCAGATCAGCACGTTGTGCCAGCCGTGGCACGTCAGCTGCAGCGGCCATTGCGGGGTGAAACAACGGAAAAGGAAGACCTTTCTCTTTCTCTTTCACTGTCCACTCTGCCTATCAAAAAAATGAGAGAGAGAAAGAGAGAAAGGTCTTCCTTCCATTGGTTTACTCCCCACATGGCCACTACAGCCAGCGTTGCACTGATCTGAAGCCAGGAACCAGGTGCTTCCTCCTGGTCTCCCATGTGGGTGCAGAGCCCAAGCACTTGGGCCATCCTCCACTGCCCTCCTGGGCCACAGCAGAGAGCTGGACTGGAAGAGGAGCAACCGGGACAGAATCCAGTGCCCCGACCGGGACTAGAACCTGTGGTGCCAGTGCCCCAGGCGAAGGATTTGCCAAGTGAGACAAGGTGCCGGCCAATAAAGGTAATTCTTGAAACTGAATAATATGAAACACAATAGATAAATTTATGGGATATACTAAAACAGTGCTCTGTGAGTGCTTAGTGTCATCTGTGGTATTTTGTTATGACAACCTGAGCAGACTAAGACAGGGACTGTGTGTGAAAAGTCTAGTCTTTTCAAAAATGGTTCCCAAACAAGCTGGTATTGCTGTGACCCTTATCTCACACCATAAAAATACTTAACTTCAAATTGGCCATCAAACTAAAGGTAAAATTTTAATTTATAATACTTTTAAAATGAAATATATGGAACTTGGGTTGGATGGTGACAGATATAAGAACAGTGAAACTTTGGAAATTAAAAGTGTCATTCTCTCCCTTTTTAATTCTATCAGTTAGTATTAGCAGACACTAGTCTTGTTTATGTGGTCCCTCTGACTCTTAATCCTATCATTATGATCACTTATGAACTGAAACTGATCGCTTTGACTAGTGAGATGGCATTGGTACATGCAACCTTTATGGGATTGTATTGGAATCCCCTGGCACATTTCTAACTCCACAGACTCATAGAATGGCAGATGTCCTAAATAGCACTCTGGCCTGAGAATCAGCCCTTAAGGCATTTGGATCTGGCTGAAGACCCCATGAGAGTATTTTAGGCATGGAAAGCCAAGACACTCTGGGAAAAGAAAAAAAAAAAAAAACACACTAAATGAAAGATCTCTGTGAGTGAGATCCCAATAGAAAGAATGGGTCATCAAAGAAGGAGGTACCTTTCTCTGAAGGGAGGAGAGAACTTCCACTTTGACTATGACCTTATCCAAATAGGATCAAAGTCAGCGAACTCAAGAGGCAACCATAGCCTTGGAAACTCATGATTACAGCCTAGCGTGATTACTGACGCCATAAATAAGAGTGTCAAATTGTTAAGTCAACAACAGGAGTCACTGTGCACTTACTTCTCATGTGGGATCTGTCCTTAATGTGTTGTCCAATGTGAATTAATGCTATAACTAGTTCTGTGTGGGTGCAAACTGATGAAATCTTTACTTAATATATACTAAATTGATCTTCTCTATATAAAGAGAATTGAAAATGAATCTTGATGTGGATGGAATGGGAGAGGGAATGGGAGATGGGAGGGGTGTGAGTGGGAGGGAAGTTATGGGGGAGAAAGCCATTGTAATCCATAAACTGTACTTTGGAAATTTATATTTACTAAATAAAAGTTTAAAAAAAGAAAAGTAAAAGGGGACTAATGGACTTAGCCATCTTGTCAGGGCTGTTGAAGTGAAATGGACACTATGAGAAATGGTGACTTGATCAGCATAGCCCTGACTGTTAATGAACAACTTAATGCATTATCCCTCTTAGTAGTTTTTTTGTCTGTTCTACTTAATATGACTGGTTTAATTCTGTAATTAATACACAGTTATTCTTAAGTGTTGAAATTTAACTGAAATGTGATCCCTGTTAAACATAAGAGTAGGAATAAGAGAGGGGAGAGATGTACAATTTAGGACATGCTCAAGCTGACTTGCCCCAAATGGTAGAGTTAGAAACATACCAGGGGACTCCAATTTAATCCCATCAAGGTGGCATGTACCAATGCCATCTCACCAGTCCAAGTGATCAATTTCAGTTCACAATTGATCATAATGAAAGGACTAAGAGTCAAAGGAAGCACATAAACAAGTCTAGTACCTGCTAATACTAACCGATGGAGTAAATAAAGGGGAGAGTGATCTAACATGGGAATCGAGATACTCAGCAGACTCATAGAATGGTGGATGTCCTAAACAGCACTCTGGCCTCAGAATCAGCCCTAAAGCCATTCTGATCTGGCTGAAAAGCCCATGAGAGTATTTCAGGCATGGAAAGCAAAGACACTCTGGCAAAAAAAAAAAACAAACAACCAAAAAAAAAAAAAAAAAAAAAAAAAACAACCCTAAATGAAAGATCTCCATGAGTGAGATCCCAGTGGAAAGAACAGGTCTTCAAAGAAGGAGGTACCTTTCTCTGAAGGGAGGAGAGAACCTCCACTTTGACTATGACCTTGTCTAAACAAGATAAGAGTCGGAGAACTCAAGGGGCTTCCATAGCCTTGGAAACTCATGACTGGTGCATAGGGAGATTACTGATGCCATAAACAGGAGTGTCAATTGGTAAAGTCAACAACAGGAGTCACTGTGCACTTACTCCTCATGTAGGATCTCTGCCCTTAATGTGCTGTACATTGAGACTTAATGCTACAATGAGTACTCAAACAGTATATTTTGCTTTGTGTTTCTATGGGGGTGCAAACTGTTGAAATCTTTACTTAATGTATACTAAACTGATCTTCTGTAAAAAAAAAAAAAAGAAGAAGAAGAAGAAGAAATTATCAATTCCCAACTTGACTCTCACTGGGATTAAACATGACAATAGGTCTGATCTGATTTCATCATCATTTAAAAAATCATCTATTATTTTTCACTTTATGCTTGTGTGGGAGCAAACTGTTGAAATCTTTACTTAATGTATGCTAAACTGATCTTCTGTATATAAAGAGAATCGAAAATGAATCCTCATGTGAATGGAAGGGGAGAGGGACTGGGAAAGGGGAGGGATGCGGGTGGGAGAGATGATATGGGGGGGAAGCCATTGTAATCCATAAGCCGTACTTTGGAAATTTATATTCATTAAATAAAAGTTAAAAAAAAAGAAAGAGAAATGAACTCTTTTTTATTTTTTAAAGATTTATTTTATTTATTTGAAATACAGAGTTACAGAGAAAGGTAGAGCCAAAGAGAGAGAGAGGTCTTCCATCTGTTGGTTCACTCTCCAATTGACCACAACAGCTGGAGCTGTGCCAATCGGAAGCCAGAAGTCAGGATCTTTCTCTGGGTCTCTTGCATGAGTGCAGGGGTCCAAGCACTTGGGCCGTCCTCTACTGCTTTCCCAGGCCCTAGCAGAGAGCTGGATTGGAAGAGGAGCAGCTGGGACTAGAAGCAGCACCCATATGGGATGCCGGTGCTTCAGGCTGGGGCTTTAACCTGCTGCGCCACAGTGTTGTCCCTGAGAAATAAACTTTTAATGCCTAAGGTACCAATATTTTTACTTAGTTGCTCAAAGTCAAGCTTTATCACAACTAATATTCATAAAATACCCTGCAAATAGTAGTGTATTATTTGTTCCTGTCAATTATTGTTATTGAACTTAAATACAACATTTTAGAATAACACCAAATGTATAATAGCTTGGAATATTTACATGTTTATATGAATACTTTTTATTCTGATTTTATGCTAAGAATTTCTTCATAAAGAACATTTCAAAATGAAAGTTTTCATCAGAATGTTTAGACTCTGCTCACAACAGCCATGAGAATATGCATCTCCGATTTCCAATTGTATGAAGGATAGTTGGCTCCACTTGCCACATGTTGAAATCCATCACCTTATTTATGCCAAAGCTGTATCTTCCACAGGCTGTTCCTCCTCAATACTGAGCACTGTAAGGATAGCAATGCATCTCTAATTGGCTACTCTGCTTTAAATATTACCAGATAGCCCTGCCATTTTTTCTTTAGAATTGCACTGCAAAGTTTCTTCCACAACTTCCTTCCTTCTTTCTCACTGATGGTCAGCTCTACATGAATGATGATCTAATGATTCCCTATGCTCTCCTAGCTCTTTCCCAATTTTCTCTCACAGATATTTTCTCCAATATATTTTTGTATGTTTACTTTGCTTCCTATTGCCTTTTTTTTTTTAAAAAAAAAGATCTATTTATTATTTGAAAGGCAGAATTACAGAGAGGCCGAAGCAGAGAGAGAGAGAGAGAGAGAGAGAGAGAGGTCTTCCATCTGCTGGTTCACTCTCCAAATGGCTGCCACGGCCAGAGCTGGGCCAATCCAGAGCCAGGAGCCAGGAGTTTCATCTAGGTCTCCAACACGGATGCAGGGGTCAAAGGACTTGGATCATTCTCACTGCATTCTCTGGCCATAGCAGAGAGCTGAATTGGAAGTGGAGTAGCTGGGACATGAGTCAGCATCCATACGGGATGCTGGCACTGCAGGCAGAGGCTTTACTCACCAAGCCACAGTGCCAGCCCCAAGCTATTACTTTCTTACAGTACCTGAAATAACACACCTTCTTCCTTTTGTTCTTTCTTCTTTATTTTTACTGAACAATTCAACTCTAAAGTCATTTTGTAGGAGAGAAAAAGGAACATACTGGAACACAGTGTTGACTCTTGGCATGTGGAAAACTAATGGAGTTCCTCTAACATGAGCAAGAAATCTCCTTGACGCAAGTTGTTGCAGTGGGTAGATCAACTGTGAACAGGGACAGTCCAGTATGAGAACAGAAACTAAAGAGGCCACACAAGTAAACAAACAACAAATAAAATCTAGACAATAATAAGGAGATCAGCATCTGTGGATATTGATACATATCCCTAGCTCTGTCCACTGAAAGGGACTTAGACAGCACCACTTCCCCACAAAAGCCAACAGTTCACTTAGCACCAGACCTTGGCTTTTACATGTCATTTTTCTCTTTACAAAACTTGGTTCTTTGGAGAAATTACTGAATTCCTGGAGGCAGGAAGGAAGTCCAAGATAAGCCTGGTACTTCTTGTCAGACTAGAAAGCAAAGAATTGCTCCTAAGTAAAGGGGCACATCAGAAAGACAAAAAAGTCGGTTTGAGTGACTCTGACATCTGGGAAAACTTAAGAACAAATATAAATACCATTATATTGCATTTCATCAAAGCTTATAAAATATAATTAAATTAAGAAAGGAGGACGGCACTGTGGCTCACTTGGCTAATCTTCCGCCTGTGGAGCCGACACCCTGGGTTCTAGTGCCAGTTGGGGCACCGGTACTAGTCCCAGTTGCTTCCCTTCCAGTCCAGCTCTCTGCTGCGGCCCAGGAGGGAAGAGGAGGATGGCCCAAGTGCTTGGGTCTCTGCACCCACGTGGGAGACCAGGAGGAAGTACTCCACTCCTGGCTTCAGATTGGTGTAGTGCTGGCCGTAGCGGCCATTAGGGGAGTGAACCAACGGAAGGAAGACCTTTCTCTCTGTCTCTCTCTCACTGTCTATAACTCTCTCTCTGTCTCTTTTTTCTCTCACTGTCTAACTCTGCCTGGTAAAAAATTAAAAAAAAAATAAAAAAATAAATTAAGAAAAGAAACATAGCTACCTCTCTTCAAAATACTTACTAATAACATGAAAAAAGAATAAATTCACAGTTGGAGAAGACAGCACCTAAATCGAGTGATCAAAGTAAACATTATAATGAGACAAGTCAAAAGAAAGGCAACCTATGAAATGCAATGAGCACATAACATCTCTTCTTCTAAATCCCTATTAAACATGAATAACAGAATCCAATCTCAATGAAAAATAAGATAAATCAAAACTTTCAACAGTTTACAGAATAACTGGCCTTAACTGTTTAAAAATATCAAAAACATGAAACTCAAACACAACTGAGGAACTACTACAGGCTGAAAGAGACATGACAGCTAAATGAATGCCTTGATTTTGAGTTAGATCTTTCTATTACACAGAACTTACTGAGAGAATGAATGGGCAGGATGATCAGGAGGCAGAAATTTGTCAGTGCTATTTGCCTTACTTGTCACAGTATTGTTATTCAGGGACTGTTCTTGCCATTGGCAAATGCACTGGAAGCTTTCAAAGGTGTTGATATTTCAGATTGGCAGCATTCTTTCTAATGGTTCAGCAGCAAGTATCTTTTTCTTGCAACACTTGGAAATTTGAGAATGTTAAAGAATACTTACTATAAAAGCTAAGATCTCACTGATTTGCAAAAAAAAAAAGCTTTATTTCAGATAGTTGTTATATTTGATTCAAATCCACTAAAACTTGTAAGGAAAATGCTCACTGGAATTTAAGTGTTTTTCCCAGAATCTCATGTTAGGCCATATTTACTATGAAAACATATAGCCATTCTTTTTCAATGTAATCCTGTATTGTGTAGATCTGATGAAAATCAAGTTAATCTTCAGTTTTAGGATAAGCAAGAAAATGGAACACATATGAGATTTTTCTTTCAAAAGATTTTTGCTCTTTAAAATTAAAAGGCAATCATCAGGTGTTAAGTGTTGTGGTGCAGTGGGTTAAATTACCGCTTATGAAGCCTGCATCCCGTATCAGTTCAGGTCCTGACTCCTGTGTTTCTGATGAGCTTCAATGAGGCATCCTGGTAGGCAGAGGATGATGGCCCAAATACTTGCATTCCTGCCACCCACACGGAAGATGCAGGTGGAGTTTGGGGCTCCTGGCTTTGGTCTGGCTCAGTCTTGGCTGTTAAGGTTATTTGTGGAGTAAACCAGCAGATAGAAGATATCTCTCTTGCTTCATCTCTCATTCTGTCTTTCAAGTAACAACAAATAAATTTTAAAATAAACATTTAAAAAGACAATCACCAATAAACAAGACTAAACGTTTTAATTCATGTATCCTTTGATCAAAACATGCCCAAATCCATTTAAAATCTTTTTTGATATGTATACATACATATAAATTAATAGCAGAGCTAAAAACTGCCTCCTCCATTGAGGCAAAAATAAAAATAAAAATAAAAACAGCCCTCATTCTGTCAGGAAGACCATTAAATGAGAAATTGACTTTGCCCCAAACCAAAAGTTCCTCAAAATATTTATTTATAAATTTAGCAGGGCCATGTGAAGTGTTCTTTGGAACTCTAAAATACTGAATCTGAGACCTAAATCCAGTCGGCTGAATTCCAGGCTTACATAATTGTTACCACTAAATGGAGAAAAGAGCCTGATTATTAAAATGCTCACATATTTTCTTCAAAACCATTCAAGCACAAATATTATTCTTAAGAAAATGTCACAGGAAAATCTTTCCACACAAATGTTTCTGAGCTAATAGCTCAGAGTCTGAATTTTTTGCAAAACGTCTATATGCATGATGTTGTCATACTGCTTAAATTATGTCAGTATTTGAGATAATTTCCAGGTAAAACAAAAACAGGTAGTTCTGAAATAAAATCATCATTTTGGAAAAATTCATGATAGGAAGGAGCATTTACCAGGGTACAGAGGAGCTACTGGTGCAGAAGTAACCAAAAGAGCTTGGGCATCTCCAAAGCAAGTACGCAGATAATCAACCTCAAAAAAAAAAATCATTGATTAGCACTATTAGAAGATACAGCCCCACCTTTATCACTCACATCCCAATCAACTGCCAAATTCTCAATTTATTGCCTGAAATACAACTAGAGCCTCTTTAATCATCTTATCCATTCTTGTTAATGCTTTTAATAGAAGATCAAAGGAAGAAATATCCTTCTTGTCACTTAAGAGTAATTCCTGCCTCTGAGTATATGCACTCTTGTAAGTGAATGATGTTCAGCATGACTGTGAGGGAGGCCGTGGAAGACAAGGATCTTACCTCCCGGATTCCAAAGCCATAGTGAGGAAGAAACACACAGACTTATCTGTGAAGTGGAGGAACAAAAGAAAGCAAGTAAGACTAGAAACACAGAACACAGAACAGTAAGTAAATTTCCTGTAAAGGCACTGCCCAAAAACCCAAAGTTCATATGGACCCCTGAAGGAAGGGTAGGATTTTGTGAAATAAATACGGAAGGAGGACCAGGGTTCCAAGCAGAGGGAAGATTTCAAAAACCTCCAGATATCAAGACAGGAACAGGTAATAATAAGGATAAATCTGGTTGGCTTGACCTGTTGAAGGCAGCATGGCTGTTTCATGCTATTGGGGATGAGGCTGGGGATATGAGGAACAGACAGATGATTCCAGGATTACACTGAAGTCAACTTCAGGGCATGATGAGAAGTCATTTAAGAGTTTCCTCCAGGAAGTGACTCTAGGTTGTGATTCAAATTTTCTTCTACATTTCATGTCTTACTATTTTCTATTGAATGTGGACAGACACAAGAGATCACAGTGCAAATTTCTGCACACTCCTGTGCAATCCTGTCATCTTCAGTTATCTTCCCTACCAATTGCATCCGACTAAGCCCCTCTGAACTTTGACAACTTTCTCTTTTATCAGTGAGTACCCCTTGCTCTGTCTAGGATTTCCCTCATTGCACAGCCATTGGACAGTGCCTTCAAGTTCTCCTGTTTCCCTAAACTTAGGGATCCAGTCTACCTGCCAGCTGTCCAATGTCTACAACCAGTTCATGTATAGTTTGCTTCCTGCATACTCATGGAAAGAGGGTAAGTCCTGCCCTAATTTCGCAGTTGCCACGGGGAGCAAACTCTGCTCCTGTTTTACCCACTAAGCTTGTATCTAACTTAGAGGCTTCTAGAGACTATGCTCCAGAACCTCAACACATTCCTTTGAACCCAAAATGAAACAAATACTCAAAATTGTCTAAATTTTTTGAGTTTTTAGTAAATAAAACCAAAGTTGTTTTTATATATTCAATTTATTGTTGTGGAGATGTACATGATGTTTTTAAAAATAATAAAAGCAACTATACATAATCTATTATCTTTATTACTTTTCATTTATTGATGTTACTTTCTACATTTTTATTAATAAATAGAAAAGATTTAATGTATAAGTACATAAGTACACATAAGTACAATCCTAAGAATATAATGATACTTTCCTTCCTGCGTCCCTCCTTCCTTCCCTCCCCCTCATTTCTTTCTTTCTTAATTTTTGAGATAACATATTTTTGATTTACTTTATAGTCAAAGGCTTAATGCTCCTCTAAATAAAAAGTCAAATAAGTTAAAAAGAAAAAAGAGTACTGTTAATCAGGAATATAGGTAAGACTATATAAACAATAATTATCAAAATATGTCAATTTTATTCATACAGTTAAAAAGTATACTGTGTATATATTAACCACCACAAATCAAAGAAAAAAATGTGGTTCTTGTCTTTTTATTTCAGCTTATTTTACTAGGCATAATGATCTCCAGTTGCTTCCATTTTGTTGCAAAATTCAGTATTTCATTTACTATATAGCAAATTCTAGACAAGTGTTTTCCAAAAATTTTTTGTTCTCAGTTTGTTATAAAATCCTTTTAAAATAAGGCAGAAAATGCTTGATTTATTGTGAGAAAATAGACACAGTAATTCACCCAAATTCAAATGAGTAGTAAGAAAAAACTCAACGTGTCTGTCTATCTCTCTGTTATTCTCTCATAATTCATGTGGCAATGTCTACTAACGAAATTACCTTTTAGGAAAATTTAGTCCTGTGATAATATTTCCCTTATGTAAGTAGATCCTTGCATTTTATGTAAAAACACTCTGTACTGGGGATAAATACTATTTGCTTTATTTCTTTAAGAAAATAGAAATAAATCCAGTATTCAGAGATTAATGAGATGAATAGAACAAGAAATGCTCAGTAGCACCATTTCTAAAGTACATATTTTCAGATAAATTCTACAATTAATCAAGCAGCAAATTAATATAGTATTGGAGAATATGCAATTGTAGATTATTCACTGGTCAGCATTACTTCTTTCCTCACAAAATCTCTGGAAATTTTATTGCCAGTAAAAGGGCCATTGGCTAAGCTATGTGGAGAAAACATCTAGTGTAGGTTCCAGGGTTTCTATGGGATCCATTAGGCAGTGGCCCTGAGCTACCAACAATGACTCTGATTTTTCATTTTCCTTTTACTGTTTGCATACTCTCATTTCTCTTTCTGATTATGTATCTGTTTTTCCTATCCTATTTTCCTCTCCTTTTTTTTTTAATTTTCATCAATCTAGCGTCAGCTATCCTATTGATGTACTACATACATCATCAGCTTCCAGCACTGTAATTCTGAAGACAGCCATCGCAGGAGTCTGTGTCCTTAGCAGGCCTTGAAGGCCTCCGGAGCTGCACCAATCATTACCATTTAAACCACAGAGACTGCCACTGAGCTTTCTGTTCTGAAATCCATCCGTGAGTCTGAAATTCTTGAACTTTAGAAGACAAGCAGTAATGACTCAGCAGCCTCTGATGCTGCGTGAGCAAAAGAAAGAAGGCAAAGAATGATTCACACGCTCATGAGTGCTTAATGCAAACATTAGTCTTCTAGTACATATATTCTCCTCGATGTCCTAGAATTGCAGGAATTGATCAGGAATCTGCCTAGAATAAATTGGAAGTCTTCAAAAGTTGAGGAGGCAGAGTATACGGAAAAGTCTTTCTCTTGGAGAGCTCTATTCCCTTTGTTATACACTGATACTCTCTCATTCAGAAGGAAAGTGATTGAGGGGTCTTCAGATGTTTCAAGTTCATACTGTAAGGCAAGAAGGGCAGGACAAGGAGGAGACAGAACACGGACTCAAAGCCAGAACAGATTCATTATAAAGCTGAGAGCTGACTAACTGCCGGCATGCACATGGGTTGATCAAGTGGCTGCAAGCAAGAACCCTCCCACAGGCCAGGTTTTGTACAGCATAGAGCAGCTGAAGACAGTGAGGGGATGACAACAGATGAGGCTGAGCCAGTCCTGCATTTTCCTTCTCTCTGGGGGCCACAGTCGGGGAAGGTTGAGCTGGGTGAGGGGAAAGAAGCAGGGTGAGATTTAGGTGTTTGAAGAAGACAGCAAAAGCAGGGTATGGGGTCTGCTCTTCAGTCATGTGGGGCCAGAGGCTGAAACATATCAAAGTCTTTTTTTTTTTTTTTATCCTTGCCCCATTACATTCCATGCAACTAACTGGTCAAGAGCGCATCTTTTCACGTGTGTCTCAGCTATTCTCCTTCCCAAGATTTACCAAGTAAATAAGACAGCCGACAAGAACACTTTATTGAGGGTATTTCCAAAGATTTCTGGATGACCCAATTGATCATGAGAGGTGTTCCTCCATTAGTGATTGTAATCGTCAGTGTTGTCTAGAGAAACAAAATCTGTAGTGCGTGCGCGTGCGTGTGTGTGTGCGTGTGTGTGTGTGTGTGTGAAGAAAAACCAATTGATTTTAAAGAAATGGGCTCATATTTTTATGCACACTGTCAAGTTCGAGTCCAAAGTCTTCAGGGTGGGCTGGTAAAATGAGGATGCAGGGAAGAACTAGTGTTGAATTCTGAAGACCATCTGCTACCAGAATTTCCTTTTCCCTGGGGAAAGCCTGTCTTTTGTTTTGTTCAACCCTCCAGCTGATGAAATCAGGCCCACTCAAACACTATGGAAGTCAGCCATGTTACTCAAGCCCACCGATTCAAATATCAATGTCACCAAAACCACCCTCATGGACACGTCTAGAATTTTGACTACTTATCTGGACATTATGGCCGAGTCAATTTGACACATAAAATTAACCAATGCAAAAAAAAAGTAGTATTTTGTAAACAAGAGATTTGGTCATCAGACCAAGAATTGAACTTGTGCATATGAGGCTGACTACATGAATGAGACTTTTTTGATTCTAGATAAACTTTAAGTGGTCTCAAAAGTGACCTCGCTCTGCAGGCGAGCTAGCAAAGAATATGGCATGACTCTCTTATTAAAGTAGCAGTAATAATAGTGCAGCCAATGCATTTGAGATGTTAAACCAGTTACTAAAGGAGCCACCATCCATCAATGGTGACTACAAATGTCAGAGGCTGATCCAAAGTGGCCCAGATAGAGAAATTGCCACCCAGATGCTTCCACCTCTGGAACTGAATCTCATGTCCTTTTCATTGCCCTAGTACTGCTTGTAACACTGTCACAATAAAATATATAAAAATATTCAGATAACAATGAAATATCCAAATGATCCCCAATTATTTCATTATAATTGTTAAAAAACAAAATTGAGACTAGTGCTACAAACTATGAATTGCATGCTAACTAAATGGGTAATACTAGAAAATGTATTATCTTGTTTCTATATGAGGATATTTCTAGAATATAGAATTGTTTTAAGTTTCTGTGTGAGGAAATTAATGTTAGGTCATTTATCATCTATATTGATCAGGGTTTGTTTAATCAATTAATAAAGAAAGCAGGGATGATAAAAGATAGACTGAGAATGTCAAACTGAGAATGTGAAACATTTCTGTTGTTGGTCCTATAAGAATGTAATCCAGAGCTATAAAACTGTCTTATACTTACCCAAATACTTCACCGAAGTGAATGTATAATTTTGCCTGTATATGTTTATGATTCAAAAAAATCTCTGGGATCAGCCTCAAAATCAACAGTGTGGCATTATATTTAAAAATTGTGTATTCATTCCTGAAACAAAGCTATAATAATCTGTAATTAAGCTTTATAAAAATCTGAACATAATATCTTGACAATTACTTTAGCAAATCAAGACATATGACTGTAACTTTGTGGATAGACTACAGAAAATGAAGTGTTGGGCAGGCCAGTAGCTAATCACACACATTGGAAATAAAGGTGAAAAGACAGATGATAAAATGGCAGCATATTTGGAGTGGGATTATATTCTCCATGTCGCAGAATTCCTGAAATGACTCCATACTAAATTTAGTATATTAAAATCTAAATTCTACTATAGCAAAATGATTAAATTTGAATCACTAGTGTATTGAAGAAGGTAAATTTCATTAAGTAATTCTATTTTAAAAATGAAAACATCACTGTAAGCATTTAGCCAGTGCTTCCCCTAGTAATATTAAGCTAGAAATCACCCAAAATATCCCCTCACAATCATTGTCAGGAAAACATCTACTTCTGAAAGAGAAGAGGCATTGATTACAAACTTGCAACTGCTTGTCACCTAATTCCTGTACTTGTCTGCCTCTGTCAAGCCCAGGAGAAGCAGGAACGCTAACTGAGAAAGGTTGAAAAGCTGGCGAGCTGAGGTGTCTTGTCTTGTCCACTGTACCAAAGGCAGACAGTTATCCTTCCTGGAACATTTTGACCATCACCAAAACCAAGCATGAAGGAAGAGCTCAAGAAAGAACTACTAACTATTCTGACCTTCTGCTTGAATTGGTAAAGAAAATCACATATGAATGAATACCGGGAAAGCATTTAATTATGCTTGGGTACTTCTCTTCTGCTTCATTTTAAAATATTATTAATATTTAGTTAATTTTCCATAGTTTTAATGCAGGTATTTTTTGTAATGTGGATGGAGGAAGGACCAAAGTCTGTTCTCTTCTCCATTTATAATTGGCAGTTACCAGCTATACTTACTTTTTAAGAGTAAATTCTGTATGCCCATAATATATTCTACATTTCACTTAAATTGATTAAATTGTTCTTTCTCTACTCTCCACTGTACTTTTTAAAACCCCCATCATGGGGCCGGCGCCATGGCTCACTTGGTTAATCCTCTGCCTGCGGCACCTGCATCCCATATGGGCACTGGGTTCTAATCCCAGTTGTTCCTCTTCCAGGCCAGTTCTCTGCTGTGGCCCAGGACTGCAGTGGAGGATGGCCCAGATACTTGGGCCCTGCACCCTCATGGGAGACCAGGAAGAAGCACCTGGCTCCTGACTTTGGATTGGTGTAGCTCTGGCCGTGGCAGCCATTGGGGGAGTGAACCAACGGAAGGAAGACCTTTGCCTCTGTCTCTCTCTCACTGTCTATAACTCTACTTGTCAAAATTAAAAAAAATCATAACACATGCTACAATTTATGTCTGTCCCCCTCACTAGACTAGAATGTGTGCAAGGCCTGTATCTGAGTAAGTTGGTTCTCATAGCTGCCAGTAGAGTACTCAGTTCCTTGTAACCACTTATTCAATTAGTGTGGTCTTGCAGTGGATGTTTGTCATAGCAATTAACAAGCTGTCTTGGAAGCTGTATCCCATAGTGGAGGACTTGGATTCAAGTTTAATTCCAGCTTCCTGCTATTGTGCACCTTGGGAGGCAGCAGATGGCTCAAGTACTCAAGTCCCTTCCACTCATGTGGGTGACTCAGATTGAGTTCCAGGCCTTCACTTTGGTCTGTCCCAACCCTAGCTGTTGTGGGTATCTGGGGAGTAGATGAACAGAGGGGAGATCTCTCTCTCTCTCTCTCTCTCTCTCTCTGCTCTGCCTTTCAATTCATTTTTTTACAAAAATAATGTCTTTCTACATACATTATGGTTTAGACCATATGATGGCAGTATAATGAAACTCTCAGAATTCATCTGTACTTGAAACCCCTTTCTCTAGTAGTGAAAGTGAAAATGTATTTCTGCAATTATACATATACATATACATATATATATATATATATATATATATGGAGCTAACGAACTCAGGACAAAATATTTATTTTAAAATATGTAGTAATATGGTTGACAATCACTTTTACCAATATCACAAAGTAAATGACAAGCTTTCAGAAAATAAATGCATGGAAGCAATGAATTTGTCCTTTTGTGTAAATGGCCAAGATAACTCATGCAGATCTGTAGAGAAGAACAATCTGAAACATCAGCGAGTCTTCAGTTTGTGTGGTCAGTACACTCATCCCAATTTTATCTTTATAAGGGCATTTTCAGGACAGATAGAGTCTGCCAAGTGCAAAAATCTCAGTGCATTGATTCAGTAGATTTCTACTATGCAGAACTGAAGTACAGGGTGCCCAGAAAATTAGCCAGAACATCTACTTCAAATTTGTTCAGTGGTCCCCACATTAAGTACCTGTCTAATTTAGGAGGATGTTTGCAGTGTTTGTAATTCACACACTCTGAGCAGAAACAAGAGGCGAGAGAAGATCTCATCTCAGATTAAACTACAAATTTAATGAGAGTGAGGAGCAAAAGAGAAGGGGTAAGGCAGAGAAAGAAGTAAGGGAGGGGACTTCTCAGGTTCAATTTCATCACAGCTAATACATTTTACCCTCAAAACTGTGTGTTCCACCATTACTGGGACACCTCAACTTTAGTTTCATTTTGCTTATTACCATATAAATTGCCAACATAAACAAATATAATTACACACACACATATATAAATGTATACTTAGGATTTCACAAAGCTTAGACCTTTATCTTCCAGCTGCCCCACAGTGTTTGATATTTCAGAGTCATTGATTATGCAAGTGTCCTTGAAACAGCATAAGCTAGAAAAAAATATGTTTCTAGGAGCACTACTATCCTGCTTCAATATCAAACAATGTTATATACATAAACTTAATTATACAGACTTACTGTAGTTAATTATGTCACAAAATATGAACCTAAGGATTGAATGAATGCAATGCTTCTAAAAATGTTTGCAAATATCAATTATTGTTATACAAGAAATTGTAAAATAGGCTTATACCAATGGGTTTAAGCTGTACTGAAACAAATCTGTGAAATTCATTGTGAACTCTAAAAGCAAAGAATCAATAAAGATTATAGACTTAAAAAACAAAAAGAAATAGCTACTGGAGCAGATTCTGTGCGGTTAAAACCTCTGAACCACTACTGTGGTGAATTAATTATTTTTCAATCACTTTCTAGAAATGGAGAGTAAGATTTTTACCTGGGTTTTTGAACTGTGCAATAAAAAGGAAAAATAAAATAATGAAGTATTTCAGAAGTAATGTCAAGATGCACATTGCTACACAGCCCGAAAAAGAGAAGGTCTGATTTTATTTTGATCTTGTATTTCATTTTAAAAGGCATTCAAATGTTATTGCCCTTTAATTTTTTAATGAAAAATATACAGATTTTATATTAACTTCCTCTCTCATTGTCATCATTGTAAAGTGCTTTAACTATTACTTAATAGGGTTTAATATAAAACCCCATAACGTAGGTTCAAAACTAAATTATAATGTTTGGGGGAGGGAGGTGTGTTGTTCTAAAAGGAAAAGTAAAGCCTAAAAGTTAGAAGGCACAAGACGGAAGATTCAGACTTACTCTAATTTGGAACTCTTAAATTTTACAGCAACCAAAGACATGAGATTCCACGTGAGGTAGTCAGCCCTATGTCACAGGCAGTACTTCAGCACCTGCATATCTGAAAACTCATAATTTAACCTCTTGACTTGTTGCTCTCTTCCCTTCTGAATTTCTATATTCATCTTCTTCCATAAAGGTGGAGCTCATTGCCAGTTAATGTACCTGGGTTTTAATCCTTAAACACTGCTAATGAGTTGCATAACATGGAGCATGCAATTTTTCCTCTCTTTACTGCTTCCTCATGCATGACATGGGTCTAATACTACCCTAAATAAAAGTATTAAAAAAGATAATGAAAAATAAAATATTACCTTAACATGTAAATAACCCACTATCTACAATTATGGAATTATAAATGTTCAGAAATGCTTAAAGTTTATTATAACAGCTTGTAGTAATAGAACGCATGGTTGTAAGAGAAAGAGCTAAAATACACCCTGGCTAACACACAGGGAAAGAGTGTAGACTTTCACTATGTTTCTAAATCTGTATATATGAAATACATGAAACTTGTATAACTTAAATAAAATCTCTAAAAGTGTTAAGTTTCCGTGGCTGACCTGCTAGTTCTTTGTTCTCCACGCCTGTTTTTTAATATGATTTTCCAGTGGCCTTGTTCATGCTGCTCTGTTTTCTGAGCAATCAGCATTGCTAATGCATTTGAGCATTTTATCCACTCAGGAACCCAACCCACTCACAAATCCTAGCCAATTACATCACTAGCATGTACTAAATATTACTTTGTTTTACAAGAATGTTCTTTAGCAACTTCTGAACCTGTTCTGTCACTGAGGTACTGGGCCTCAATTGGACCTAAATTGATCTTCCATGATGGCACATTCATGAAAATACATAACCAAGCATTACATCTCATTATCAATTTTATCCTCTGCCCTTAACAATGACAATGAAAGGAAAATCTTCTTAAAAGAAACTGTAGGGACCAGTGCTGTGGGCTAGGGAGTAAAGCCACCACCTGCAGTGCTGGCATTCCATATGGATGCTGAGTCCAGTCCCTTCTGCTTCACTTCCCATCCAGCTCTCTGCTATGGCCTGGGAAAGCAGTGGAAGATGGCCCAAGTCCTTGGGCCCCTGCACCGCATGGGAAACTCAAAGGAAGCTCCTGGTTCCTGACTTTGGATCAGCCCAGCTCCAGCCATTGTGGCCACTTGGGGAGTAAATCAGCAGATGGAAGACCTCTCTCTCTCTCTCTGCTTCTGCCTCTCTGTAACTCTGCCTTTCAAATAAATGAATAAATCTTAAAAAAAAATTGTAAAACACATTACTATGTCACTCCTCTATGAAGTCCCTTTTTATGCTTCTAATTGTCCAATTACCTCCTTATATATAGTCACAAACTACATAACCTGTATCAGGATGACTATAATAACTTAAATCAGCTTAATTTTGCTAGACTCTACCTTAACTTCCAATATAAAGCATCAAATAAAAGTTACAAAATATACAAAATACCTACCAAAATGTAGAATATACAGCTGATGCTTAAAATGCAATTACCATAATTATATTTCAGTTCAGAATATATCCTGTATGATGGTTAATATTGTGTCAACTTGACTGGATTAAGCAATACCCAGATATATGGTAAAGCATCATTCCTGGATGTGTGTGTGTATATTTGTTTATAAGTGTGTATGAGAAAGAGTGTTTCCGTAAAACTTCAGTGTCTGAATTAATAGACCAAGTGAAGAAGATCTACCTAATGGATGATCTGGGCATCATTCAATCTGTTTAGAGTCCAAATAGAACAACATGGGGGAAAAGGGGACAAATTAACTCTGCCTTCAGAAACTGGGCTGCCATCCCCTCCTGCACTTGGAATGAGACCTTCAGGTGTTGGTTCTTTGGACTCTGGCATTCTCACTACCCAGGGCCTTTGTCCTGCTCCATTCATCCCAGGACTGAGAGTTGCATAGTTGGCTTCCTTGGTTCTCAGGACTTCAGACTCTGACTGAATTATACAACTGACTTCTTTGATCTTGCAGCTTGCAGATGGCATACTATGGGTCTCGATAAGTATATGAATCCATTTTCACAATAAATCTCTCTAATGTATCTAAGTATAACCTACGTGTTCTATTTTTCTGGAGAACTCTAACCCACCTGGAATACACAGGTAAAGTTAACCTCAGTTAACAGACTAAGATCTTATTCCTTCAAGACAGAATCCATATTTTAGTCTACCTGTCCCACAATAATACCCATTCTTTTGCAAGTATAACAGAATCTAAATAATGTTTGTGGGGTGGACGACATGGATATGTTCAAGTTAGGTCTGAAAGCCTAGTTTGGTTCAGGTCTACTGCTTAAGTGCTATCCATCTGTCTTCTGGTTCACCCCAAGCTGCTTCTTCATTTACGACCTATTCGAGTACTTGATTTCTAAACATGCTGATCAAACTCTGAGCCTGACAAATCAGGATGCAGATGGAGTGTAGGAGAGTGTCTTCTTTTGATCTATAATCAGTCATTCAGTCTATTGTTGAACCATGGATCTACGCATTGCAGAGATGATAACAATGGATATAGCATCTATTCAGATCAGTCTTGCTCATATTGTCAGTATGTGAATCGATGCTATAGTAAAATTTAACCTTTTTATCAATGTCATACTCTTTCTTCTTAATTAATATAGATAATTAGAAAACCAGGAGGCCAGTGCTGTGCCCTGGCCTGAAGCGCCGGCATCCCATATGGGTGCCGGTTCGAGACTCAGCTGCTCCACTTCCTATCTAGCTCTCTGCAATGGCCTGGGATAGCATTGGAAGATGGCTCAAGTCCTTGGGCCCCTGCAGCCACATGGGAGACCTGGAAGAAGCTCCTGGCTCCTGGCTCCTGGCTTCAGATAGGCGCAGTTCCAGCAGTTGCGGCCAATTGGGGAGTGAACTATCAGATGGAAGACTTCTCTCTATCTCTCTCTGCCTCTCCTCTCTCTGTGTAACTCTGACTTTCAAGTAAAAATAAATATTTTTTAAAAGCCATGTGATTTGGGCCAACTAAAGAGGGAAGACCACTAATCACTAGTATTAAAAAAAGGAAAACTAGACAAATAAAAATAAACTCTCATAATAGCATGGATTTATTGAATCAAAAATATGTTGCAACTTAGGAAAATCATAGGGGAAGCGAAATATATTGGACACAGTGGTATAAGAAAAATAAACTGAAAGTATGTCATTGTGAATATTAAGAGACAAAAACAGGAAATAAAGAGTGAGAGTATGGGCAGGGGGGAGTAAATTATGGAAGCATCATTATGCTCTTTAATCTGTACCTATGAAATATACAGAATTTGTTTACGTTATGTAAGTGAAACAGTTTAAAAGAATAAAAAGAATAGGTTCTAAAGTGTAATGTATAAAACCAAAAGTTGAGAAATAGTAGCACATGTGCAACACATATTTGTTACTGGAAAAATGTGAATAAAATCCAAAATAAGCAGCTACACATCCAAAGTGGATTGAAGATGATAGGAAGAAAGAAGACACGGGGCGAGGAAATGGAATTCTACTTTTTCTTTATAATCCTTGCAGAGATGGGATTTTAAAACTATGTGCAAGTATTATTCTGATAAGCAAAAATTTAATTATATAGAACTTTAAACCTATTACTGCAGATACACGAATAAGAAGTAATTTATTGTATAACTGGGAGCCAAGACCACATAAAGTTGCCAACTTTGGTACTAAACTTGTTTTTAACAAATTCCTACCTGTCGAAAAACCTAAAAGGATGGTAAGCAATGTCTTTGGACTTCACTAACCTAAAGCACAGAGCTAAGTTTGAGGTATGTTCAAGTCATTCAACTGCTGTATGAACAAGGTGTGGACAAGATCTCTTTTTTTTATTTTATTTATTTGAAAGGCAGAGTTAGAAGGACAGATAAAGTGAGTGAGAGAGAGAGAGAGAGAGAGAGAGATCCCCATCAACTGATTCACTCCCCTCATGGCCTCAGCGACCAAGACTGGGCCAGGCTGAAGCCAGGAGCCATGAGCTTCATCCAGGTCTCCCACAGTGGTACAGGAGACCAAGGGCTTGGGCCATCTTCTGCTGCTTTCCCAGGCATATTAGAGGGAGCTGGATTGGAAGTGGAGCAGCTGGGATTCCAGCAGATGCCCATATCAGATGCAAGCTTGCAGGTGGCAGTTTAACCCATTATGCCACAATACCAGTCACAAGCCTATTTTTAAAATACTAAGACTGAACTTAAATTTCCTTTCTTAGGTGCCAGCACTGTGGCATAGCGGGTAAAGCCGTTGCCTGCACTGCCAGCATGGGTGCCGGTTCGAATCCTGGCTGCTCCACTTCCTATCCAGCTCTCTGCTGTGGCCTGGGAAAGCAGTAGAAGATGGCCGAAGTCCATAGGCTCCTGCACCCGCGTGGGAGACATGGAAGAAGCTCCTGGCTCCTGGCTTAGGATTGGCACAGCTCCAGCAGTTGCGGCCAAGTGGGGAGAGAATCAGTAGATGGAAGACACCTCTCTCTCTCTCTTTCTGCCTCTCCTTCTCTCTGTGTAACTCTTTCAAGTAAATAAATAAATCCTTAATTTTTTTTCTTAAATAGCTAGCATGAAATAAAACAGTGCACAAAAACCAGCAAATACTACTGCAAGCTCCTGCTGATGCTGCATTAGCCCAGCTGGAAATCCCAGAGACTTGTTCTGCAGGGATTCTGATCCTAAGGCTCAGGCTGCAGTTTAGAAAGCGTGCTCTTCATTCTGGCTTGACAATGGGGAAGAAATCATTTTCTTAAAAAAATAAGTAGAAAACATATTCTGATGAACTGTTGGTGGAGCGTTTGGAGTCGGTCTTAGAAGATTCTGAGTTGATTACAGGAAGAATTCATTAGTCTCTGAACATATTAGCAAGATATGCTCTGCATTAGAGTGCAGAAAGAGCTTGTTAAAAGCATTATCAGAAAAAATAATGTTAATGTGAGGGTTATCTTAGCTTGTGTGCTTTGCTTGTGTAAACATAAACGTCTACAGCAAAACAGAAGTACATCTTTCTGGTCAGAGAAAGCTCTCCTCCAGTTTAGAATAGTCACTATTGTGATAGGAGATATTCTTACATAAAATAAAAAGTGCAAGATCACCCTCTTACTGGGAAACACTACTGTACATAAATTAGTTGATAGATCAGAATTATTATCAGTCATAACTTCATAATTACTGACTAAACACTAAAGCGTATTGTACTTCATCATAACAGTATCTAATGTTTGTTGATGGAGAAGCTGGGAAGAGGTAAAATTGGTGTATTCTTTTTTTTTGATGCCTTCAGTATATTTTTATTCCTTTCAATGCATTTTCTGTTACTCTATATGTTTATGTTGTAGAGCATCAAAAAAATTAACACTTTAGTTATCTTTGTTAAACTAATTCATGGCATCATGCTTTGAATTTCAAAATAATTCACAATGTCTGTAGGGTGGCTTTTCTTCTAGAATTTGATGTTTTTCCATGATTATTGCATGAAACCAATTGGAGAAAATAGAGAGTAAAGAAAATCATAAATTCTAAGTCACAGCTTGGAGGGTTTTGTTTGTTTATTAACTGTGCAGCTATATTGTATGTGAGTACTTTCATTTTCCTATTTAATATTGTTCTGTAATTTCAGTGAAGTGATTACAGACCATCTTGTATTATTTGATTCTCTGTAATTTCTTGGGGTTTCCTTTGTAACTCTTCCCATGATCGATTCCTTCCTTCCTTCCTTCCTTCCTTCCTTCCTTCCTTCCTTCCTTCCTTCCTTCCTTCCTCCCTCCCTCCCTCCCTCCCTCTCTCTCTCTCTTTCTCTTTCTTTCTCTCTCTCTCTTTCTTTCTCTCTCTCTCTTTCTTTCTTTCTTTCTTTCTTTCTTTCTTTCTTTCTTTCTTTCTTTCTTTCTTTCTTTCTTTCTTATTGTATGTTTTCTGTGTGTTTTTGATTCCACTAATTAAACATCATTGTATCTCTGTATTGGAGCTGGTATTAGTTCTCCCTCCGGTGTGAGCTCAGCTTTGCTTCCTCTCTCGTAGCTGAAACATACAAATTGTTTTCTTCAAATCTCCTAGAGTTCCGCTGATTTTTTTTTCTCTTCATCCAGTAGCTCCTGAGAGAAGTACATAATCCTATTCCATGACTGGAGATGTGACCACTTATTTCTCCTTGTAAATGTCTCACTTATTGCTGCACATGTTTTCCACTTCTTGGTGCTAAGTTTAATAGAGGGCTTTTAGGAGCTTTGTTCTCTTAAGTCATGACACTTACGATCTTGAGTAATATTTTTTGCATTATATTCTTTAAGTGTCATTATGCCTGAAGTTCTTATTACTAAACATATTTAATTTTTCTCAGAATTTTCCTTGTGTATGATTTTCTCAGATTTCAAGTACAATAGTTCTTTCTGATTTTGTGTCCAATTATTTCATCAAAGGAAAAAAAAGCAGTTAAGTAGACCTTTTCTTAATCATAAATATAATTTCTGCATTGGAATCATTGAGCTTAATATATTTAAATATATCAATATAATTGAAGTGCATGAATTTATTTCAATAAATTTATTTTTGTCTCATGGTTCTTATTTGTCAGACAGTATTTATTTTCTTTGCTATCTTCAAGTTGAAGATTAAAGTGTGCTTTATTTTTCTTCTGTATTTTAGGAGTGATATAATAAATTTCTAGAAACTTAGTGATTATGCTCATGATTCTAATATAGATAAACTGATTATAGGTAGTGATGAGGGACATTTACCTCCATGTTTCCCCAGAAAGATCTGAAATTAATTGAAATCTCAATCCTCATTTCATTCAATGAGGACACAATTATCTGGCTTAGCCACCCCTAACATCTCATTCTTTCATGTTTACTAGAGTCTAAAATTTAGTTACAGCTACTTTTTAGCACAATTTTTTTGCTTTTACTCATTGAAAGTTAATCAAAATTACCAACAATTTTACCATTTATCATTGATCTATATTACTTTCTGCATAAATTTTTCTTGCTAAAATACATCTTTAGTGGAATATATAGTAAGTTTGCAGATGCTGAGTCTTTTGTTTTCTTTGTAAGTTTTTTTTCTTTTAATTCTTGTCGGACACCAATTCTCTGACACTAATTAGGCGTACTGTAATTCAATTTAACTCTGATACTAACTGGAGTTAGGATTTCCCTTACATTAAAGAAAACGTCCCCCACAATAGCTGCTCCCACCTTAGATGACAGCTGCCTATCTCAGGAGCTACCCACACTATTAAACAACTGCTATGAATCCAGAATTTCTGTAGCCTTCTCAGGCATCATAATTCTGTATACTGACTTGCAGAACTCATTGAAAGCAGGGATACAACTCAGGCCAGCCCAGTGGAAGAGACACATGGGGAAAAGTCCGGGAGGGTGTTCGCACACCTTCTCCCCATGGAGTCGGAATGCATCACCCTCCTGGCACACAGGAGTTCATCATCAAGATAGCTCCTTGAGCTCTGAGTTCTCAGAGTTTGGGGTCTTATTACACCATTGTTTAGGGACTGAGCTGTTTCCAGACCTTCTCCCATTCTCTGAAGTGTGTGTGTGTATGTGTGCGTGCACGGGGGTGGGGGTGGGGGGTTGTTGCAGGGAGGATTGGGTAAAATTTAAAGTTCCAGCCATCTAATTCTTTGCAGCATCTTTCTGGAATGGCCCGTACTTTCTTTGAAACTGTCTAGGGGACCAACCCACAATGAATCACTTGGTTAGCATTCACTCAGCTGTCCTGGAAAGAAATTCTCTATGAATGGCAAGAGACACTGCCACCACATCAGAAATCCCAAGGGAGGTTAAAGTTCCATGTCAGAGGCTGCACACAAAGACCAGTTAGTTTCTCTGTTTTAATGCCCCAGACCTGATTTTTGAATAATCGTTTAGCTAACAGAACTGCATTTTGATACACATGTGGCTCAGGGACCTTGAAGGTACTGCATACTCATCTTGTAGTAACTTCTGCTGTCATTGACAAATCAACCTTTAGTTCAGTTTGATTGTTGTTCCATTATGTAAATAAATCCTGTATATATAAAAAATTTAAAAAAAGAAAATTTCCTTCCTGAGAGTTTGAATGATGGCTTTTAACAAATAGCTATCTTTTGTGCCAGGTACTGTTCAAGTACATTGCAAATACTAATTCAGTGAGTAGATTTCCAGTATCCGCAGCTTCCAGATGAGCTGTAGAGATGGTAAATAACTTCCTACTCAGTCCATTCATTGACTCAGATTTGAATCCAGGTTGTCTGCAAATAATTGTACCTCCTGTGCACATACACAGTGAGATTTACCAGAAGCTATCTTAAATACATTTGGCCAAGAACAAGAGAGAAAATGCTAATCAATATATCCTAATACAACTATTTTCTAGGAGAAAATGAAGCAATGTGTGCGATTAAATAAAATCCTATGCTTTCATGAAGTCTGTATTTGGCATGCCAGCCTCGTTTCTAACTCAAATTTTAACAAATGTTTGTCTCTAATAAATGAAATATATTGTTCTTTGGTCTATTCTGTGGCAAAGGTGTCAGGCAACTATCAGTGTTTATTAAGAAAAAACATCAATTTATGGTAAATGTACTCTTTATTTATTTAATTAAAGATAAACCTGGAGACCACCCAAAAAATCAGAAAGATTTCAAAGGGAAATTTATTTTCATTAATTGTATGATAAAATTGAATGAGCTTTTAGAGTATCATAATTTTCAAATTCTACTAAATTCAAACATTTGAGCTGGATGTCAACAGAGTCTAATTCAGTGAGTTCAGAGGAAAATATTAACTCATTTTTTTACTTATTTCTTCAAGAAGAAAATCATTATTTGAGTATATTCAAATCATTATTTGAATATCTGTCTTCATCGTGGAAAATATTTACAGTATGTCTACAATATAGATAGTATGTCTACAATATTTATACATCCCCAAGGTAGCATAACTTTTGAGACTTCTGTTGCATAGTAGTTGATTTTTTTGAAGAAGAATTATATGTCCAAAAGTGACTACTCAAAGCATAAAATAACTTCAAAAGAACATAAAGGCATCAAGATTTTAGATGTTTAGAGAAATGTTATAAAATTGAGTTGGGATAGTAAGGAGGAGTTTTAACAAGACACTACATTTCAGTTGCTCCTTGAAGTGATCTGGGAACAGCAGAAAAGTATCTGAGACACTGTTTCAAGCTGGATAAGCAATAAGAAGGCTGTGGGTGAAGTGTCATCCAAAAAGGCACATTTGATCTGCAAAACTATTTTTTTTAATTTTTTTTATTTATTTTTTTGACAGGCAGAGTGGACAGTGAGAGAGAGAGACAGAGAGAAAGGTCTTCCTTTGCCGTTGGTTCACCCTCCAACAGCCGCCGCGGCCAGCACACCACGGCCAGCGCACCGCGCTGATCCGATGGCAGGAGCCAGGTGCTTCTTCTGGTCTCCCATGGGGTGCAGGACCCAAGCACTTGGGCCATCCTCCACTGCACTCCCAGGCCACAGCAGAGAGCTGGCCTGGAAGAGGGGCAACCGGGACAGAATCCAGCGCCCCGACCGGGACTAGAACCCGGTGTGCTGGCGCCGCAAGGCGGAGGATTAGCCTAGTGAGCCGCGGCGCCGGCAATCTGCAAAACTATTAACACAGGATCTGAGACTGCAGTTGGAAGTATAAACTCCAGTAGAAATCAGAATGCACCCATGAGAGAGGGGCTACAAGATTGCTTTTAAGAGCAAAGAAGTGTAGAAGTGTAAATGAGTTGCATATTTACTTGTCAAAAATTGCAATTAGAGGATAAATTTACTTCCATAGCGTGTTGGTCCAGTATAGGCCAGCTTACACCATTGTCTTGTTCTAGAAAGAGTTTTGCTTATATAACTCTCAGGAGTTTCCTTCTCAGCACATGGCTTTCTTCTGGCACATCAGCAAGTTCATGGAGTGATTGCCACAGCATAAGATGGAGTCTGGGTCACAAAAATAGTCACTGTTCTTGACTTTCTTTCATAAAAGTAAGACAAATTCTATGAGGCTGTGAGTCCAAGAGCATTTTTAGAACAGTAAGAGTGAATCATAGAGTTGGCAATGATTCAGGCTATAAACTGAAGGTTAAGGAGGACTTTACCAAGGAGGCTGAATTTATTTTCTTGAAGGGCTGGAGAGTTTTTAGATTGAGGAAATGCTGATCAGTGACAGAAAAAATGTTAGGAAACTCCAGTTGTTCAGAAGGACAAAGCATGTTGGAAGCAGAAGAGGAAGCCAGTAAGTCCAGTAAAAAGACTTACAACACGGTTAACAACAGGGAATATTTGGTAGTAGTTGGGAGATAAATGTAATATTTGTACCCCTCTTATCTCAATATAAGAGACACTCATTCAGATGACTAGTTAGGTCACAGCCATGCTCAAGCCATTATTCTGAGCCCTTATTATGTTAATTTTTAACTTTTATTTAATAAATATAAATTTCCAAAGTACAGAATATGGATTACAATGGTTCCCCCCCCATAACTTCCCTCTCACCCGCAACCCTCCTGTCTCCCGCTCCCTCTCCCATTCCATTCGCATCAAGATTCATTTTCAATTCTCTTTATCTACAGAAGATCAATTTAGTATACATTAAGTAAAGATTTCAACAGTTTGTTCCCACACAGAAACACAAAGTGTAAAATACTGTTTGAGTACTAGTTATAGCGTTAATTCACATTGTACAACACATTAAGGACAGAGATCCTTCATGAGGAGTAAGTGCAGTGACTCCTGTTGTTGACTTAGCAAATTGACACTCTTGTTTATGGCGTTAGTAATCACCCTAGGCTCTTGTCATGAGTTGCCAAGGCTATGGAAGCCTTTTGAGTTCCCGACTCTGATCTTATTTAAACAAGGTCATAATCAAAGTGGAAGTTCTCTCCTCCCTTCAGAGAAAGGTACCTCCTTCTTTGATGGCCCATTCTTTCCACCCATCAAGCTGGCATGTACCAATACCATCTCACTAGTCCAAGTGAACAATTTCAGTTCACAATTGAACATAATGATAGGACTAAGAGTCAAAGAGATCACATAAACAAGACTAGTATCTGATAATACTATCTGATAGAATTAAGGAGGAGAGAATGATCCAACATGAGAAATGGGATACACAGCAGACTCATAGAATGGCAGATGCCTTTATTATGTTAAAATGGTAAAATATAAACACTCAAGGACCAGGCTCTCGTAGCTGTTTGACAAAAGCTATTAAAGGAGCTAACTTGGAGTCAAGGACATCAACTAGGAAGGGTGATGTGGCTATGAAGTGATCCTAAACACCCACATAGCTGCTTATATGTCACCTGCTAGTGACGTGTTTTGTTTTGACAAGAATCTGTACTG
Source organism: Oryctolagus cuniculus (assembly GCF_964237555.1). NCBI lineage: Eukaryota > Metazoa > Chordata > Mammalia > Lagomorpha > Leporidae > Oryctolagus > Oryctolagus cuniculus. The sequence goes on along the minus strand of NC_091436.1, from coordinate 13,919,173 downwards.
TGACCCCCCCAATAAATATTTTATCACAACCAACATGTGGAAATGGGAACCCTCCTTCCCATTAGGAATATACCATACTGTATCAGAACCCATATGTCAGCTACTGATGTCAACTACTGGACTGCAAAGCTACATAAACCCTTAGAGTTTTTTTTTTTTTTTTAATTTGACAGATGAGTTAAACAGCGAGAGAGAGAGAGAGAGAAAGGTCTTTCTTATGTTGGTTCACCCCCAAATGGCTGCCACGGTTGGCACTGTTCCAATCCAAAGCCAGGAGGCAGGTGCTTCCTCCTGGTCTCCCATGTGGGTGCAGGGCCCAAGCACTTGGGCCATCCTCCGCTGCCTTCCCAGGCCGCAGCAGAGAGCTGGACTGGAATAGGAGCAACCAGGACTAGAGCCAGCACCTACATGGGATGCCAGTGCCACAGGAGGAAGATTAAACAAGTGAACCACAGCACCAGCCCCAACTCTTAGAGTTTGACACACATTTTAGAGCTCTGGTCATGGCAAACTGTACACAGTTGGATGTTTCTCCTAAACTTTCAGCTCTTGTGTGACAGGGCCATACCCTGTGATCCTTGCCCCCAAACACAGACACTTTTCTCTAATATCACAGCCTGCATATGTCATTACAAGTCTGCTGGCGTGGTCAGACCAGCTTCTCCTGAGAACTGCTGACATGAAGGTTTACCTCAGACATTAGACTAAACAGCATGTTTCTGAATGAACAACAGGTCACTTAAATCAAAGGAAAGTCATTGAAACCAATGAAAAGGAAAACACAACAGTCTTGCTTCCATTCTAAATCAACAACAATAATCTAATACTCTTGGAAACCATAAATGAATTCTCTATGTGATTGGTTCATGGTATTCCCCTCCTCATTTAGCATTGTAAACCTGAGGAGGAAAATTGTTCTTTGTATTTCAATAAATTATATAACTCATGAAATCATACTTTGTCTTATTATTTTGACTGTATCAAACAGGAGGCTTTTTCATGAGAATGTACATACTTATATGCAATTACTCCACTATTTAATATAAGGAATCTAAATGTTTATCCATGGGTTTTGGTACCACAGGGTGTTCTGACACTAATCTCCCTTAGATATCAAGGAATGACTGTGCTAAGCAAGTATAAAATTCCGAGAGTAAGTTCTGAAGGCTTAGCAACCATGCCATTGGAGTGATGCTAGCCTATAGCGCTGTATCACTATAGGTTTTTTCTTCTCCAGAATTAAGAGGCCCATATATGACAGTGAAGAAGTGAGTTTGAATCACTGCTCCATGATAGCAGCTAACTAGAGGGATGCTAGCAGTGAAAATATGTGATTGAGATGTAGGAAGAAAGTAGAAACAGTAGAAAGAATTAGATGGTATCAATATTGAAGGAAGGTGCTAGAATGGAATAATGATGGATTGAAAGTTGCAGTGAGGATCTAGGGACTGTGGACCTTAATCTCTATTCTCACCCAGTGACACACGAACACCCACTGAAGAGAGCTGTATGAAAATGTCTTCAGTTCACAGTAAAGAAGAACACAGCATTCTACTCCAGTGATGGAGCTGACCAGACACATTCCACCCCCCAACACATGCCTATGGTCCCACACCCTTCAACATATTTTAGAATGAGTAGTGCCCTCTCTCTTTCTGCTGTGCCTTTCCCACCTTGTCTGTCTGGAGAACTCAGACTTTTCCTTCCATCCTCACCTCATCTGGAAAGACTTCATGAACAGCACCCAGCCAGGAGGAATCAATGTTACATGCTTTTAATGTCATTGCAGAATTTATTTTCACTATCCTTACAATAAACTATAGTTCCTACTTTACTATTCTGCTTCTCCTCAATAGCAGGTAAGCTCCTAGAAGCCAAGATATATCTTAGAAACTTCCCAGGAGTGTTAAGCACATAGTAGATACTCATTAATATTTCATTGAAATAGATAAATTGCCAGGCTATGAGGAATCCATCCAAAACTTTCTGGAACCAAGCCCAAGGGACATTAAAAGGGTAAACTCAATGAACTATAATATTTTTTTCTATGCTCAATGTTTCTTGCTAGTGAGATCACCAAACAGAAATTGTGAAGGGACAATAATGTCATAATGACTTGGTATAGTAAGCAGAGACAACTATATTCTCTCTTAGGGAAATTGCACTATCTTAGAATCGCCAAGTCAGTGTTCTTTTTATGACTTTCTGTGTGATATCCCAGGGGTTGTTGTAACAATATTGTTATGAAACATATGTATCCTATTCAAAGCTAATTTAAACAACATTGCACATAATTCTCTCTATTAGACTTTCTAGTTTTCTAAGTAAAAAGCTGTATTTCAAATATGTGATGCTATGAAAAACTTTAATGTGGTAATTTCATATCTTCCTGTTTATTAAAATTTCCTGTTTTCTAAGTAAACAATATTACTTCAAGTACATGTTGTTAAAAATATTAATTTGATAATATGTGTTCAAAAATAACTATAGCAATGTGAACATAGGGATTTTATTTCTCTTAATATTATAATGTTCCATAATTATTCACTTTAGTTTTCTAGGATTTTTCTGCAAAACAGCCTGATATTTTTTTCAGTTCGCTAAGATTATTTAGTAGCCTAAATTATTCCAGGAAAAATGCCCCGAAGCAAAATACATATTGGAATACTGTGATGAGGATCATCTGGCTGGGGAATAAATGCATCATGTGTTTGCAAATATTGGTTTCCTAACAGAGGTTGATGGTGATGCCATCTTTGAACTTTCCGGTTCTCCATTTTTTAAAACTTCCCATGTTAAGAATTCACTCAAAAGAAGGGGATAAAAAAATAATGCATTCAGAAGAAGTTTGTTAAAAAAAAAAAAAAACTGCATCACTTGCTCTTCTATCTTTTTAATGTAAGGTCACCAGGACTTCTTAGCTTTTTTCTAAGGATATTTCTGGAAATTTCAAAAGGTCCCTGGCTAGGGGTCCTGAATATTTGTCAACCTGATCATTGATCCTATGTTTGCCTTGAGCTTCTTTAATGTTACCCACTCAAAGATAATTTTCTGCCGAAGCTAACGGTTTTTGCTTTTTCCAAGACAGTTGCTTTCAGTTAATTGATTCTATATTCGGTCATATTGTGTCAATTTTCCCCTAGTGTGAACTGCTTCATAAAGTACAACTTGCTTTCACCCAACATAGAGACACCTGTATATGCACAGATTGGCACAGCAATTCTATTTTTTTTTTAATTTGACAGATAGGGTTAGATAGTGAGAGAGAGAGAGAGAGAGAGAGAGAGGTCTTCTTTCTGTTGGTTCACCCCCAAATGACTGCCAAGGCCGGATCTGCACCAATCCAAAGCCAGGGGCCAGGTGCTTCTTCCCGGTCTCCCATGTGGGTGCAGGGCCCAAGCACTCAGGCCATCCTCCACTGCCTTCCCAGAACACAGCAGAGAGCTGGACTGGAAGAGGAGCAACCGGGACTAGAACCTGGCGCCCATATGGGATGCCGGCGCCGCAAGCAGAGGATTAACCAAGTGAGCCATGCTGCTGGCCTGGGCACAGCAATTCTTAAGGTCAGTGCTGTTGCTGTGTGGAACCATACTTGAGCACAATTTGGCATCTACAAGCTGGAGATACAGGGAAGTCGATAGCATAGTTCAGTCCAAGTCCAAAAGTCTCAGAACTAGAGTGGCAGATAGTGTAACTTTCAGTCCAAAGTTGCACACATGGGACCCTGAGGGCCTCTGGTACATGTCTGGGTGTAAAGACAAAAAAGCCTGCAGTTCTGATTTCCAGGGGCAGGAGAACAACAGTGTTCCTGCTTCAGCAGGGACTGAGGTCGAGTTTGTCTTTCCTCTCTGTTCTATCCAGGAGCTCATTCTGTTGGATGCTGTCTACCCACAAAGGATGAAGATGAACTTACTTACTCAATTCACTCTTCTAAATGCTAATCTCTTCCAGAAACACTTTCTCAGACACAGCCAGAATAATGTTTTACCAGCTCATCCTACCAAAGAATATCTTCTTTAGCCACTGAAATATTTTTGTGTGCAAACTCCTATTTCAGGATCTTACACAAATTCACTCTAGAGGAAATAAAATTATAAAGACTGACAAAAAAACTAAAATTGCAGTATAGATTTTCGTTGTTCATAATCCTCCTTTCCATTTCCTTATGGGATGATTTCATCAAAAAAATCTTTTTTTCTCTCTTTATGTTCAAGTTTTCTATGCTCTCAATAATCCATCCAATGGAAGCATTTTATCTTATTTTAAATGCATTGCAATACCTTTACTTTTGTAACTCATTTTGAATTACCAACATACGTAAATCCATAGTATATAAGAGGTATAGAAAGAACAGGAAAAAGAGCTCATAAGATTCAAGATTCTTCAACAGCACCAAACCATTGGCATTGTTAACAGCAAGGGTTCTTGCTTTGTGTTTGTAGGGTAATTTTAGGCGATTTCCACAAAAGGGTAATTGCTCAACTATTCCCTCTGCAAAGGGGCCCTATTGCTTAAAGAAACTGCAGAGAAGGAAAAGAAGCAACCTGCTGTTTCCATTTTTGTTGTTAATATCAATAAGTGGTCTATTACCACTAGGAAAAGAGGTGCAAAAATGACTCAGGTTTAACTCATGTGCAATGACCTGTAACTCTTTATAAAGAGTCTGAGTTTACAAAAGTAGGGAAGAAGCGAAGAAGATAGGAATATGCAAATCTAAATCTAACAGCCATATTTTTAAATTGCTTATCTGTAACATATCTTCCAAATTTCAGACAGGTGAATAATTGACAAGATATTGATCATTGGTTATAGTCTTTATCTACATTACTGCTGTATGGTGGGAATGTAAACTTTCTACATTTTACTTGTTGAACCTATTTAGGGGAGCATTAAGTGCATGATTACAAAGTAAATTAAAATGTGTTATCATAAAAATTAAAAAAGGAAAAGAGAAAGAAGGTTGGAGGGAAGTATTATTACATTAGAATTCTATCAGCATGCTGAGTGAAATAAGCCAGTCCCAAAGGGACAAATATCATATGTTCTCCCTGATCGGTGACAACTAACTGAGCACCAAAAAGGAAACCTGTTAAAGTGAAATGAACACTATGAGAAATGGTGACTTGATCAGCCCTTGCCCTGACTGTTGATGAACAACTTAATACGTTATCCCTCTTAGTACTTTTTTTGTTTGCTCTACTTAATACTTTTGGTTGAATACTGTAATCAATACACAGTTATTTGTTGAACAGTTATATGTTGAAACTTAACTGAAAAGTGATTGCTGTTAAATATAAGAGTGGGAATAAGAGAGGGAAGAGATGTGCAATTTGGGACATGCTCAAGCTGACTTACCTCAAATGGTAGAGTTAGAAACATACCAGGGGATTCCAATTCAATCCCATCAAGGTGGCATGTACCAATGCCATCTCACTAGTCCCAGTGATCAATTTCTGTTCACAATTGATCATAATGATAGGACTAAGAACCAAAGGGATCACATAAACAAGACTAGTGTCTGCAAATACTAACTGATAGAAAAAAAAAAAGGGAGAGAACGATCCAACATGGGAAGCAAGATACACAGCAGACCCATAGAATGGCAGATGTCCTAAACAGCACTCTGGCCTCAGAATCAGCCCTTAGGGCATACGGATCTGGCTGAAAAGCCCATGAGAGTATTACATGCATGGAAAGCCAAGACATTCTGGCAAAAAAAAAAAAAAAAAAAAAAAAAAAAAAAAAAACTAAATGAAAGATCTCCGTGAGGGAGATCCCAGTGAAAAGAACAGGTCTTCAAAGAAGGAGGTACCTTTCTCTGAAGGGAGGAGAGAACTTCCACTTTGACTACGACCTTGTCTAAATATGATCAGAGTTGGTGGACTCAAAAGGCTTCCATAGTTTGGCAACTCATGACAAGAGCCTAGGGTGATTACTGATGCCATAAACAAGAGTGTCAATTTGTTAAGTCAACAACAGGAGTCACTGTGCACTTACTCCGCATGGAGGATCTCTGTCCTTAGTGTGCTCTACATTGAGATTTAATGCTATAACTAGTACTCAAACTCTATTTTTCACTTTGTGTTTCTATGTGGGTGCAAACTGTTGAAATCTTTACTTAATATATGCTAAACTGATCTTCTGTATATAAAGAGAATTGAAAATGAATCTTGATGTGAATGGAAGGGGGGAGGGAGAGGGAAAGGGGAGGGTTGCGGGTGGGAGGGACGTTATGGGGGGGAAGCCATTGCAATCCATAAGCTGTACTTTGGAAATTTATATTCATTAAATAAAAGTTAAAAAAAAAAGAATTGTATCAGGCCAGCACCGTGGCTCAATATGCTAATCCCCTGCCTGCAGCGTCGGCACTCCGAGTTCTAGTCCTGTTCGGGGCACCGGTTCTATCCCTGTTGCTCCTCTTCCAGTCAGCTCTCTGCTATGGCCCGGGAGTGCAGTGGAGGATGGTCCAAGTCCTTGGGCCCTCCACCCGCATGGGATACCAGGAGAGGCACCTGGCTCCTGGCTTCGGATCAGCGCAATGCGCCAGCCGCAGCACACCGGCCACAGTGCGCAGGCTGCAGCGGCCATTGCGGGGTGAACCAATGGAAAAAGGAAGACCTTTCTCTCTGTCTCTGTCTCTCACTGTCCACTCTGCCTGTCAAAAAAATATTGTATCTATGAACTACATGAAATTGTTCACTTGATAATAAAAAGTCAAACAATGAAGAAAAATAAATTGAGAACAACATTCTAAAGTGACAAATTGTGGTAAAATACAGACAAGAACTAAGACAACATGTCATGGTATCAAGTATTTAAATGAGATTGCACAGATACCAAGGAGTGTTTCAGAAGGTGAAAAGGTAGGGAGTATGAATTTGCTATGAAGAGCAAAGAAGGTTGGATATGCAGGAAGAAGAGATAAAAGCAAGTGCTGGTTTGACACATATCTTCAAGGCCCCACTGTCAGCAGACTTTCAGGGCTCAAAAAGAGGCTTTGGAGATAAGTTGGTGTTGTATGTGAACTCAATATGCAGGGATTCAGGATAGAAAAGTTCAGGGTAATTTGGGGCAATTATTCATAATTGGTTCAAATGAGTACTTCAGTACACACATTGTTTGATACCTGTGTGTATAATTACTCCCTTTTCAAAACATGAATCTCCATGCAGTTGCTAAATGTTCTGAGATACTCCTGATAATTATCCAAAAAAAAAAAAAACTTAGTTGTTGGAATCTGGCCAGACACATGCATGCAAACTAAAGTCGGAAATTAAATTTATTATGTGGAAAACTCAGAAGAAGCAAAGTCTCTGTAGCATCCAGGGTACTAAGGCATCCTGTGACAGTGTGTGTGACTTTCTCATTCATTTCATCTGTAACAAACAAGGACTCTTATAAACTACTTCCAAGGTCAAATAGGTCCTGCAGTATCTCTTATATGCAGTGGCAGCAACTACCATAGACCTGGCAGTCTCATTATATCCACCCTAGTGACAAAGTTGATCATTGGAGAGATCCAAGAAACAGAGTTTATCTCTAGAGGACTCCAATACTTAGAGGAAATATAAATCTAAATAAAAGGTGTTTGTAAATAGACACAAAGTTGCTGATGTTTATAGATTCTGAGAAGTTAATGCAATTCACACACATGGAAAAATTTTTGGTGGAATTTGAAACTGAATGTATAAGCAATTGGTTTATTTTTTCAACAAAAGAATGCTCCTATTGTCTGCTTACAAATACATTTTACTTAGATTTTAATTTTCCTTTCTATATCAATCAAGTTAAGAAATGAGCAAAGGACCTCAACAGTTCTCAAATGAAGAAATACAAATGGCCAACAAATATCTAAAACAAATGCTCAACATCACTGGCCATCAGGGAAATGCAAATCAAAACCACAGTGAGATACCACCTCACCCCTGGCTAAAATCTAAAATACAGAGAGTAACAAATATTGGCAAGAATGTGGACAAAGGGGACCACTTAAAAACTGTTCATAGGAATGTAAACTAGTGTAGTTATTGTGGAAGACAGTGTGGAAACTTCTTAGAAAAGTAAATAGACTCGTCATATGATCTAAAAATCCCACTGCTGGGGATATATCCAAAAGAATTGAACACAATGTGTCAAAGAGATCCCTGCACTACCATGTTCATAGCAGCACTATTCACAATAGCCGAAATTTGGAATCAACCAAGGAGTCTATGGATGAATGGATGAATGGATAGAGAGTCTATGGATGAATGGATCATCCAAGGAGTCTATGGATGAATGGATGAATGGATAGAGAGTCTATGGATGAATGGATAGGAGTCTATGGACAATTGGATAGAGAAAATGTGGTATGTGAACACAATGGAACATTATTCAGCTATTAAAAATGAAATTCTACATTTTACCATTTACACTAAAATGCATGCAACTAGAGGGCATTACATTGAATGAAATAGGCCAGACCCAGAAAGACATATAGCATGTATTCTCCCTTGTGTATGGTAGCCAAAATTTTAAAAATTGAACCAAAAAGGAAGCATCTGTGTGTATCAGTATTGCTACAAATATAGTTTTGTAAAAACTTGTTTATAACTGTCAAACCAATGGTTAAGAATGTTATACTACTATAATGTTTTAATGATCTATGATGACTTTAAAATTTACTTATATGGACGAAATTACCATTTTTCCATTCAATTATTATTTGTAGCCATTGTGTATATTCCCACTAAACTAGAGTGTTTTTGCTTTTCAATTGTTAAGCTGCATATTAAGTGATGTAATAAGCCTTTTTACTGTAATGCACATTTAAAATATGCTATCTCAAAAATAAAAAAAAGAAAAGGAGAAGGAAGGAGAGTTAGAGGGAGAGAGAGGGAGGTAAAGAAGGAAGGAGGATGGGGATATCATTATGTTCTTAGAATTCCATCTACAAACCACACCGAATCTGTTAAAACTAAGTAAAAACTGAATGTAAAAACATAAAAATAAAGTTCACGGAAAATTGCACATTTTGAAAAGAGAGAAACACTGAAATAAGCCACAGCCAAGAAGACAAACATCACATTTTGTCTGATTTGCTGTAGCTAATACATAGAATACAAAAAAAAAAAAAAATCTTTATGTGTATTGTGAAACTGGAATCTTGGGATTTGACTACTGTTCTATATTCGTGTCTACATTCCTGATGAACCCTGATCTTTCTACTATTTACTCACTGAGCTCTTTATTTGGGGGGCATTAAGCCTGTAAATATAAATTAAAAATATGTCATCACAAAATGTTAAGAATAAAACAAGAAAGGAAGGAGGGGAAGAGAAGAAAGTACCATTATATTCTTAGATTTGATCTATGATTTACATACATATTTTTATATTAATAAAAATAATTAGAGGTCAACACCCCGTGTAGTGGTTAAAGGTGGTGCTTGTCTACTAATGTGCCTGGGAAAGCAGAGGAAGATGGCGGAATTCTTTGGGCTTTTGAACCCATGTGGGAGACTCCAATGAAGCTTCTCGCTTCGGGCTTCAGCCTGACGCAGCCCCAGCTGCTGCAGCCATTTGGGGAATGAAGGAGCAGATGTAAGATCTCTCTGTGTTTCCTCTCTGTGTGTAACTCATACTTTCGAACAAATAAGCACATTTTTGTTCTTCTTTTTTAAAGAGTTTATTTATTTATTTGACAGGTAGATTTACAGACAGTGAGAATGAGAGACAGAGAGAAAGGTCTTCTATCTGCTGGTTCATTCCCCAAATGACCGCAACAGCTGGAGCTGTGCTGATCAGAAGCCAGGAGCCAGGAGTTTCTTCTGGGTCTCACACGCAGGTGCAAGGGCTCAAGGACTTGGGCCATCTTCTACTGCTTTCCTAGGCCATAGCAGAGAACTGGATCAGTAGTGGAGCAGCCGGGACTTGAACCGGCGCCCATATGGCATGCCGGCACTTCAGGCCAGGGCGTTAACCCACTGCACCACAGTGCCGTCCCCAAGATATACTTTTTTAAAGAAATAATTAATTTGTTTATTAATTTAAAAAGCAGGGTACTCATTCAGACCTCAGTCATATAATTCAGCAAACCCACTCCTGGGTATATATCCAAAATACAAGAAACTGTTCTATCAAAGAAATGCCTGCACAACCATGTTTATAGCAACACTATTCACAATAGCCAAAATATCGAATCAATGAAGATGGTGATGGAATCACCATCAGATGAATGGATAAAAAAAAAGTGATCTTACACACACACATGCAAAACAGTAGAATATTATTCAACTATAAAAAGAATGAAACTCTCCAATTTGCATTAAAATAATGCAACTGGAGGACATTATGTTGAATGAAATAAGCCAGACCCAGAAGACAAATCCACATGGTCTCCCTTATATGTCAGAGCTAAAATCCAAAAAGAAACAAAAACAGAAAAGAAAAGAAGTGCCTGCCTTTTGTCAAAATTTGTTTTATGTCTTTGGAAACCAATTAAGAATGATCAAATACTACAGTTTTAATGAACTACAATTATTTTAATATCTACTATCTACGAGAGAAATGGCCATCTTTTCATTTGATTGTTGTTTATAGCTCTTGCCTATTTTTTCATTGAAATAAAGCCTTTTTACTTTTTACGTGCTTATTTCTATGTTTACTGGAGCATTAAGCCTTTAACTATAATGTGAATTAAAAATATGTTATCTCAAAAAGTAAAAAAGAGAAAGAGAACAAGAGATAAATAGCAGACTGGGGTGGTTAGAAGAAAGAAATTAGCATTATATTCTTAGAGTTGTATCTATGAATCAGCTCTCCGTATTAACAACACATTAACATGAGAATTGATGAGAAAACAATAAAATAAAAATAAGAAGCACAGTGAAAGAGAGAGAAGAGAGAGGAGAGAAACCGGTTTTCCATCTGTTGGATCACTACCAGATGGTTGTAATGGCCAGGGTTGGGCCAGACCAGAGCTGAGAGGCAGGAACTACATCTGGGTGTCCCACATTGGCGGAAGGGACTCAAGTGCTTAAACATCATCTGATACTTTCCAGACGGGTTAACAGGAAGCCAGATCAGAAGTGTAGTAGCAGGGAAATGAACTGGCTTTGTGATATGGGATGCAGGTATACTAAGTGGTGATTTAATAGGCTGTACCACAACAGCTATCTTCAAGATACATGTTTTATAAATTATATAAGTCACTGGGCTGCCAAATTATCCCTCCTACTTTTTGATGCACTACTGAAATTTTTCTCTTATCACCAAATGTCTCCTCCAGTAACTTAGCTGTGATACTTTAATTTCCAGTTGTTCCATTTAGCTTTAACCAATAGTTCTCCAATGCTTAGTCCTCAGACCAATACCATCAGCATCACCTGGGAACTTGTTAAAAACACATTTTCAAATCGTGCTCTGAACCTAGAGAGTCAGAAACTCTGAGAGTGATGACTAAAAATGTGTTTTACCACCTTCATAAGATTCTCATACATACTCTAATTTGAAAATCATTAGCTTAAGCCATTAAAAAATTCAGTTGAACGGAAATCCCTTATCTGAACAGAGTAACAAGAAACCATAACTCACTTTTATGTATATATAGTTACCATATTAAGTACTGAGAATAGAACACAAGAATAAAAGCTGACTCTATTGATGAAAAGGACAAATTAAGAAGATCTCTTGGTGCCAAGAGCAATTGATAGGTAGTGCCAGCATGAGAATCCAGGACCTAGGGAATTTGTGGGGCTTCAGGTTAGAAGTAAGCAACCATCAAAGGAAGTGGAAAAGGATCCACAAAGCCTGAAGCATGAACTTCTCCTAATGAACAATATTTTCAGTAATCCATCATTGTCATTACTATGATTAGTCTCCAAAGCAAGTACACAGGCCGCAGAATGAACAACCCATCTATAAATGCATTTACTCATTTATAAATATAAGAATGTGAGAAGGATCACATATTTTAAGTGCTTAGATAAAAAGTGATGCTAAGGATAATGCATATATTATTCCTTCAATCATTGTAACCTTATTTGGAGACCTTAATATTCCCGTTTTGCATATGAAGAAATTTAGGCCTAGTTGAGTGAAGAAATTTGACTCAAGCCATAGGTTACAAATTTTGGAGAACAAAATTTGTCCAGCACCAACTTCAGTCTTAATCTATAAGCTGAAAGCAGATGACAGATAATAACAGCAACATAGGTAATGAGTAGACAGGAGGGGGGAGAGAGAGAGAGAGAGAGAGAGAGAGAGAGAGAGAGACTGACTTCCAGGGTAATTTCATCATTGTTTATTAGGAATTAACTTTATAACTTTAAGAATAGAAGTCACTCTGGAAGTCTCTTTTCCTCTCTCTTTCTTGCATAGTATTTCCGGGAACACATTTACTGGTGACACAAGCACATCACTCTGTATTTATTATTTCTTCAGCTCCTTCTCAAGGCCATAATCTTAACTCAGCCTTCTAATATTTCTTTCTGATGTATATGTATGTATGTATATATGTGTGTGTATATATATATATATATAGCTCCCACATTAATAGAGTCAACATTCAACTACCATAGTAAGCTTCTTAAATAAAACAGCCATGATCATATCCCTATGGTTACTAGCATGATATATTGGAGTAGTCACTCTCTACATATAGTTGGATAATATAAGCAATTATTATAATTACTTCTTAAAGTAAGATTCTAAATTAACAAGTCTTCTGAGCTGGCATTGTGGTGCAGTGTGTTAAGCTGCCACCTGTGACACCAGCATCGCAAATGCAAGCTCAGGTTGAAGTCCTGGCTAGTCCTTTGGTGATCCAAATTCCTGCTAATGCAGATAGGAAGAGAATGGAAGGTGGCTGAGGCATGTGGACTCCTGCCACCCCCCTGGGGAATCTGCATGGAGTCACAGGCTCCTGGCTTCATCTTGCCCTCAACTTCAACCATGGCAACCAGTGGAAGATCTGCATGTGTGTGTATATGTATGTGTATGTTTCTGACTCTATCTGTCCTCACCCTTTCTTGTCACTCTGCCTTTTAAGTAAATAAAATGTCCTTTAAAATTAAAATTAAAATTAAAATTAATTAATTAAAGCTTTTTTTCTACATGTATCAGCACGTAATGTTCAAAGAATGGTGTTTTTCAAACTCAGAATGCAGACCCAAATCAGTGTGATATTGCAGAAAGCATGTTACTCTGTAGTTAGAATTAGTGTGATGGATAGTTTACAAAACATGCTGGATATTCTCAAAGAATTACAGCAACTGGGGCCGGTGCCATGGCTCACTAGGTTAATCCTCTGCCTGCAGCACTGGCATCCCATATGGGTGCTGGTTCTAGTCCCGGTTGCTCCTCTTCCAGTCCAGCTCTCTGCTGCGGCCTGAGAAGGCAGTGGAGGATGGCCCAAGTGCTTGAGCCCCTGCACCCACATGGGAGACAGGGAAGAAACACCTGGCTCCTGGCTTTGGATCTGCGCAGTGCCGGCCTTTGTGGCCACTTGGGGAGTGAACCAACGGAAGGAAGACCTTTCTCTCTCTCTCTCACTGTCTCACTGTCTGTAACTCTGCCTGTCAAATAAATAAATAAAAAGCTTTAAAAAAGAATTATAGCAACTGATTTTTTTATATTTTTTATTTTAACTTTAATTAATTTTCAATAGATTCAATATGATTTGTAGAAACAAGTCTAAGAACATAATAATAATTCCGTTCCTCCCTCCCAACCTCTTTCCTTCCACCTTTCTTTCCATCTTTTTTGTTTTTTGTTTTTGAGATTTTAAATTTAGATTACAGCAATAAGGAAAGCTATTTCATTGAAATAAATTAGGAATGACATATTGACCAACAAAACTCTGTATGGGTGAAATGGGCATTTATACGTTCAATTGTTGTTTGTGACCATTGTCTATATTCCCCCTAAACTATGTTCTGTTGCTTTTTGCTTGTTAAACTTTTTGTTCAGTGAAGTATTAAGCCTATAACAACTTTACCATAAAACATTTCCCAGTGGGATATCCAAACTCCTCTCCAATGTTGACAATTGTTGACAAAATTCAAATCCATCCAAAGTCCAAGGCAGATTTCCCACACTATATATGATGGAAATAAACTCTCTCTCCCCCCGCTTCCTCCTTCCTTCCTTCCCCCTCCCTCTCTCCCTCCCTTCCTCCCTTCCTTCCTTTGAAAGGGAGGAGAGAGAGAGCTAGCAGGCTCTGCAGGCCAGGACTTTAACCCATTCAGCCACAGTGCCAGTTCCGAAGATGGTTCTAACACCATTGATCATTTCTGGTATTGAGAATAGTCTCAAAGTCATATATTTGTATGTCACCTTTGATTAGAATCATTTAGTTCTCAAAGTCTTTCATTTAAGTCTTATAATTGTGGAAAGTAAACATGATTATATCTCTAAAAAATGAAGAAAAAATATGGCAGGTACTGTACTGCAGCCAGTTAAGCTGCCTTTTTGGACAATCATATTCCATATCTGAGTGGCTGCTTCAGAGTTCCACCTCTGTTTCTGATCCAGCTTTCTCCTAATGTGTACCTTAGGAGGCATCAGGTGGTGGCTCAATTACCTGGGTCCCTGACACTCCCATGGGAAACACAGATGCGTTCCAGGCCCCTGGCTTTGGCATGGTCTGGATTCAGCTGTTGTGTGCATTTTTGAAAGGTATATCTCTATCTCTCCCTCCCTCTCTCTCTCTCTCTGCCTTTGAAACGATTACATTAATAATTTTTTTAACAAAGGAGAAATAGATTTCAGAAACACTTACTTATTTATCCAAAACCAATGAACTAATATATGACATAGCTCAGATCTCCAATTCCTGTGTAGTGTTAATCAAAAATGTCTCTGAGGGGCTGGCATTGTGGCATAGTGATAAAGCCATCACATGCCATGCTAGCATACCACATGTCCCAGCTGTTCCACTTCCGATCCAACTCCATACTAAGGGACTGGAAAAGCAGAAGAAGATAACCCAGGTTTTTGGACTCTGCCAATTATGTGGGAGACCCAGATGAGTCTTCTGGCTTCTGGCTCAGACCTGGCCCAGTCCTGGCCATTGTGGCCATCTGGGCGGTGAACCAGCAGCGGATTGAAGATTCTCATTCACATTCCCTCTCTCTCTCTCTCTCTGTGTCTCTATCTTTCTCGCTCGCTCTCTTTGTGTCTCTCTTCCCCTTCACCTCTGTCATCTTGCCTTCTCTCTCTTTTAACTCTTTCAAATAAATAAATTAAAATTTTTTAAAGTCTTGGAAAATGTGACACCAAGAAGTGTGACACTAAGAAATGAACTACATTAAGCATAAAGAAGATGAGAAAAACACCTTGGAAATACTTGTCACTGATTTCAAAGGTTAACTACAGCCCAGAAGCTGTGTGGCTTGACACATTAATGGAGTTGGAATAAATGCCACTTTGCCCTTGCTACAAAGTGCAGGTATTGCAAGTGACATAACTTTTAAAATAATGAAAACAAAGTTTTAGAAGAAAAAGAAAACATTTCAGTAAAGATCTAAGAGTCCTTTATCCTCAGAGGCCCTGTGCCAGGCCTGACTGTGTTTAATAGATCAGTTCTAGGGAGGAACAGAGGTCTGGCAGCTGCTCAAGTCTGACAATGTATTGACTGTCTCACCTGGAGACATCCCGTACAGAACTGTTTGAAGCTGTAAAGGTGTTATAAAAGATTTATTTTGAGAAAACAGACTGTTCTTTCAAGTGGAGAGGGCAGAGTTAACAAATATATGGTTGATTATATTTGTATAGTGAAAATAGCTTTTCAAATAACCCCTCCCCACCACACACATATAACTAAGTTTTATAAAGTGAATTCTTAAGACTATCCTCTTGTTCTCTAATCTTACCAATCCCATTGCCATTGGGAAGATACGTTAATTAAAAAATTAGTGAACCAGTGTGACCATAACGGATTAAGCCAACCCATGCAGTGCTGGCATCCCATACGGGCACCAGTTCAATACTTGTGTGTTCCAATTTCAATCCAGTTTCTGTTAATACGCCTGGGAAAACAGCAGAATATGGCCCAAGTGCTTGGGCCCCTGCACCCACTTGGGAGACCAGGCAGAGGCTCCTGGTTCCTGGCTTTGGTCTGGCCCAATTCCAGCTGTTGAAGCCATTTGGGGGGTGAACAAGTAGAATGGATGATCTCTCCTCACCATCTGTTTGTGCGCGCGCGCGTGTGTGTGTATGTATTTATAACTCTGCCTTTTTTTTTTGAAGATTTTATTTGTTTATTTGAGAGGTAGTGTCATAGACAGTGAGATGGAGAGACAGAGAGAAAGGTCTTCCTTCTGTTGGTTCACTCCCCAAATGGCTGCAACGGCCGGAGCTTCACCGATCCGAAGCCAGGAGCCAGGTGCTTCTTCCTGGTCTCCCATGCAGATGCCCAAGCACTTGGGCCATCTTCCACTGCTTTCCCAGGCCATAGTAGAGAGTTGGACTGAAAGAGGAGCAGCCAGGACAAGAACCCGGTGCCCATATGGGATGCAGGCACCGCAGGCAGAGGATTAACCTACTGCACCATGGCAGCAGTCCCTGACTTTTAAGTAAATAATATGAATATTAAAAAAAAAATAGTGAATCATCACTACTACTGTCTCCTTGGGATATGGGAGCTGTCTTGATCTTTACTTAGTAAGAAGAAAGAGAAACTGGATAGAAAACATTAGGTATACTTCATCACACTGACAACAAACGTGAACTGATGTTCAAGTACAAGGTCACAGTATGACAAAATTAAAATCTAGGGAAATGCTCACTCTCTGTGCAGATCAGCATTGTACCTGATGGCTTAAGACTTGATAAAATCATTTGAGCTGTGGCCTAAGGTAGCAATGAGTGTTTGAAGTCAGATGTATGCTGTCAGAAATGAAAATTACTGGGACCAGCATTGTGGAAGAGCAGGTTAAGCTGCAATTTTTAATGCTGGCATCCCATATCAGAGTGCCGGTTTAAGTCCAAGCTCCTCTGATTCTGATCCATCTCCCAATTCATGTGCCTAGGAAGGCAGCAGAAGATGGCCCAGGTACTCTGTCCTCTGGCATCCATGGGAAAGACCTGGTTGGTGTTTCTGGCCCCTGGTTTTGGTCTGGCCCAAACTTAGTTCTTACGGATATTTGGAGAGTCAACCTGTGGACAGAAAATCAATCTCTCTCTCCATTTCTCTCTCTCTCTCTCTCTCTCTCCCTCTCTCTCTCTTCCCCTCTCTCTCTCTCATCTCTGCTGCTATCACTAGTTCTATCTCTTCATCTCTTTCACTCTGCCTTTCAAATGAATAAATCTTTAAAAAATGAAAAGCCCTGAGAAGAAACAAGGGCGACATCTGTAAATGTACTGAGCAGGGTCAGAAAATGCCAGTGCAATTAACGACATGCACTGGCCTTTCTCCGGGCTCCATGGACCTGTGAGTGCTTGTACAGGCAAATGTCACTTTTTACTGATTCACATTCCAGTGACTCTTACTAGCTTTGTGAACTTGAGAAGTCATTAGAATATTCTCTGTTCTTCATTTTACCCCTTAGTACAATGGAGATAACAGAATTACTTCATTAGCTCCCAGAGGAAATGAATGATTTCATACAGGGAAACAAAGAAGCAGAATGATCAGGGCTACAGAGTTGGAGCCTGACAAACTGAACCATAAAAACGTTAAAAATGCATTTGCTTTTGAAACTACTTTCTGATCTTCATTTTGTTCTTTGCATTGTATACAAACACATTTCTCCTGTATCTCAATAAGCTACATCATCAAACTCTTCCTGCCTCAGGAACTTAAACCCAATCCCATTAACCTTCCAACATACCAACTCCTCTCTCACCTCCATGACTCTATACAATGATGCCCTCTCCTGAAAAAAAAATCCACACCTGCTCCTGATAATCCCCTTTCAACCTTCAAGATACATCCTTCTGTGAAGCCTCCTCCTCTGCTAGAATTAGTTTGATGTTCCAATAATCTTATGAGCTCTTATTCAAATTTTTAGAGATGAAGATATTCCATTTATTTATTAATTCATTCATTCCTCCAACATCTGGTGAACATCTTACAACGCTGTACTAAACAGTGAAAATAAATTTTCTGTATATATTTAACTACCCTTTACTAAGGTCTTTTTTTCCCATGGCTGACACTGGCATGATAATTGCTTAATAGTAATTGGAAGCACAGAGAGCCTCTGAGAGGAGAAAGTCAAAGATTTTTCTTCCAAAGATCAAATCTTCTGGTGTAACCCCAAAAATAAGTTCTTGCCAACTTCCTTTGAAGCCTTTTTTAATGTCAAAACAACAAAATGATGAGTTCCCCTTTGCTTTCTACTAAAATCTATATTTCTTTTATTTATAATTTTTGTATGCATGTCCTTTTCCCTTGTCTAAACTGAACATTCCTAAGAGATGGAAATCCTTACAAGTATTCTACAACTCTCTAATGAGTGAATGATAACCAAGGAATAAATTAAAATATTTTCTTCTGCAATTGCATTATTGTCTTGTACAGTGACTGAACATCTTTTGGTTCATATGTTACAGATCTCAAACTCCAAACACCTGCTCTTCAGATGAGAGCTTCAATTTTAAAATATTTAAAAACTTAACTAAAGGTGAGGGGTTTCATCTTCTTCAGAGAGAAAGTATTTACTTCCATTGGGTGGAGTTCAAGCAAAGAAAGCTCAAAGGATAGGAAAGATTAAGAAATATTTGTGGAAACCATGGAGTTTTTCAGTTTATCTCCACTGGGCATGCGGCAACTAAAAATTTCTTCCTTTTAGGGTGTCTGTTCAGCCATTTATGGCAGAGAAATATGTGGCCAGAGTTTCCAGTTCTCACTAACATAAAATTGAGCCATTAACATTTCTTTTCCACCTTGTTATCAACTTCAATTTCCTCACTTTGATCATTTGGGAGGAAAAAGAATACTTTTCTCTATTGAACACTAGTAACAGTCATGCAGTTCAATTTCTGTTCTTATATTGTCGTGAGATGAGTGTATTGACACTGAAATTCAGTGTAAGCGCCATTCCTTAAAAAAAAGAGGGAGAGACAAAGTTAGCATTTTCTAAAAGATGTGACCATTTGCAACTTTGGGATATTGTCTTGCAAGTTTGAATTGGTACATATTTTGCCCAATAATAGATACACATTAGCTGGTAAGATAATGGCAGTGATAATCTACATTCAGAAGGAACAGACTGTTTTGTAAATGACCTTCTCTTCTTGAAATCACTCTTCTATTCTGCATTTAACTGGCTTTGTGCTAGCGGTTAACTAAAATGATTCCAGTGGAAAAGAAAGTTAATAAGACTTGGCAGAGTGAGAATAATGCTGCTATCCTGACTTACAAATTATATAGCCTCCAGTTGCACTGAAAGAAGAAAAGCTGCCTCTAATTTTAATTTGTGAAAGGATGAATGTTTCAGCATTCCAATCCCACTTTGCTTTGCACAAAATTAATGTGAGATCTCACATACCTTCAACTATAATAAGATACACATTCTCCAACAGCCCCAAATACCTTACCTTCACAATAGCAAAGGCTTTGCATTTATTTAATCTCTTTCAGTAAGCTACCTTTTATTGAGTTAGAGGGTCATATTGATCTTTTTGCATTTTTTGTATAGAAAATTATTCCACTCTATGTTATAAAATACACATTGGTCAATCAAAAATCAAATATTTGAATTCTCACTTTATATATTACAGTACAATGCAAGTCTATTCAGAAATGATTAGCATATCTATTTTCCCTAGTAAAATTTTTATTTTTGTAATAAATTTCTAATTTCTCTGTAAAGTCATCAAAATAAATGTTACCCACCTTGCATGCAGTTTATGTTTTCTTGGTAGAAGTGCCTAGATTTCATCACTTTCCACATGACCCAACTTCCAGAAAAGCCCACCCCATGCTGTCTTTGGGGACATTCCTGTGGTCCAGACTTAGCTAATCACCATTGGTACATTCCCCCTTCTTGTCCTAGAGATATTTGTTTTCTTTTCAGAGTTGCATTAGTTAAGCCAATTAGAAAAGTCTCGAACTTCAACTTGAAGATATGGAGAAAGAGAAGGTTTTCTTCCCAAAAAATAGCAATGGAGCCTGTACTCGGAAACCACTAGCAACCATCTTGGCTCTGCAACATGAGTGCCAATGGACATGAGAACTGAGCAGGTGATGAGGGAGCAAACCTGATCCCACAGAGTGAGCACTGGAAAATCGTGCCTGGAATTACACATTCTCAGGGCATATCTGATCAATACTTCTCCCCATATTTCTTTTTTTGTTTGTTTGTTTTAGGTAAAACTCAGTTGTAACTTGATGTCATGTCTCTTTGCTTCAAAGAATTATTTTCTTCATTAATTTTAAAATGATTTATTTGAAAGATAGATATATGGGGCGGGGGGAGAGAGAATCGATCTTCTATCCTCTGCTTCAATCCCCAAATGCCTGCAAGCC
The DNA here is from genome assembly GCF_964237555.1 of Oryctolagus cuniculus. Classification (NCBI taxonomy): domain Eukaryota; kingdom Metazoa; phylum Chordata; class Mammalia; order Lagomorpha; family Leporidae; genus Oryctolagus; species Oryctolagus cuniculus. Next base: position 13,898,719 of record NC_091436.1, on the reverse strand, counting down.
TAAGCCAGAAACCAGGAACTAATTTTGGATCTCCCATGTTGGTGGCGTGGAACCAATTACATGAACCATCACCTGCTGTCTCCAGGGATATGCATGAGTGGATGATGAAATTATGAGCAGAACCAGAACTTGTATCCAAGCAATCTGACATGCGATACATGTACCCCAAGCCATATCTTAACTATTGAACTAAACACCTGCGACAACTTAAAAAATTTCTTAATGTCAGGATCAATTGCATAATTTTCAGTGTTTGGTGCAAAATTAAAATACAGGATTGCTTTTACAAAAATTATTAAAAATTTCAAGATGGCATAAAAATAAATGCTTAAAGTCTAATTCAGTAATGTTTACTTTGTAACCAGTGTTTACTTTGTAACCAATATGAGGTGTACTTCAAAAAGTTGGTGGAAAATGGAATCAAAATATAAATCAGGGGCTGACGTTGTGGTATTGTGTGTTAAAACACTGCTTGTAGCAGCAGCATCCCATGTCACAGGGCTGGTTCCAGTCTCAGCTGCTCTGCTTTCCATCCAGCTTCCTGTAAATCTGTCTAGGAGGGCAGCAGAAAATGACTTAAGTACTTGGGTCCCTGCTACCCACACGGGTTACCAAGAGGGAGTTCCTGGCTCCTGGTTTTGGCTCAGACCTGTCTGTTGCAGCACTTTGGGGAAAGAACCAGTAGACAAAAGATCTCTCTCTTCTTTCTCTCTCTCTTTCTCTTCCTCTTTCACTGTCACTATGTCTTTCAAATAGTCTTTCAAATAGTCTTAAAAGACATTTATTTTGCTACAACAAAAATGAAATCTATGCAGCTTTTCATACTACATATTTTCCATAAATATTTTTGAAAGATTTATTTATTTACTTGCAAGTCAGGGTTACAGAGAGATAGAAAGAGACAGAGAGGACAGAAAGAGATTTTCTATCCGCTGATTCACTCCCCAAATTGCCACAATGGCCAGGCAGAAGTTCAGGAACCAGGAGCTTCATCCAGATCTCCTACGTGGGTACAGGGATCAAGCACTTGGGCCATTTTCTACTGCTTTTCCAGGAGCATTAACAGAGAGCTGGATCAGTAGTGGAGCAGCTGGGACTCAAACTGGTGCCCATATGGGATGCCCACACTGCAGGTGACAGCTTTACTGCTATGCCACAGCCCCAGCTCCTCCATGAATATTTCAAAGTCCTTTCGTGTGCATAGATTTCAAAAAATATTAACACCAAAACAATTTTTCATTTTAATTTCATTTTCTCCTAACTATCTGAAAAGTCCCATTGTGTGTGTAGGTTTTTGTGTCAAGAGGATATGAGACTGAAAATTAGACTTGATTGTAAAAGTATAAATTATTTCACATATTATAGAAGATGTTGAGTATATAAGGAGACAAGCAATTGAACTAATACTAGAAGTCATTCCAAGAAAAAATAATTTTTTCATGACAATTAAGTCTTAATCTAAAAGATGCCATTGCAGAGGATATTTGAACATGAGGTTAATCATCCTGCATTCCAACACAACCAGACTTTGTTCCTTTTGAGAAATTTTCAGTTTAAAGACTTCTGTTGTTCTATTTCATGAAGGAGCTTCAGGAAATCATTTCTTAAATTATCACTGACTATATTCCATCATAAATACTAATAAGTCAATTAATGTTCCTGCCACTATAATTATGAAATACTCATGATAGACCTAGGTGTATGCAATTGAGCTATTGAAAATCAGAAACAAGGTCATAAAAAGCATTACAAAATTATAACCAAAATGTCATTTCATTTTGATTTTATAATCATATATTTATCTACAAAAATAATTATTGTGTTTTAAACTTTATGTAAATATTCAGTCACATTGAAAATCTAAAAATCACAATAGTTTTCAAATAGAATGTAATTCAAACATTATCTATGGAAGATTAATTATACTACATGCATGAGGGTTCTTAAGATTTCATGGAAAATGCAATTAAAAGATAAGTTTACTTTGGTGTAAACTATGTTTAAATAAATGCAACTTTTTCATAATGTTTATTTTTCCATGAACTTTTGAAAACCCCTCATTTGCATGTATTTCAAAAAGTTTTTGTGTCAAAGATTCGTGTGAAAAAAATGCTCTTCAAACTGAATAAGACCCAAATGTAATTATCATCCCAGTAGATAAAGCAACAAAGATGCTCACATGTATTGATAATGAAGCAAAAGACAAATATGCTATGATTATATGAAAATATATGCTCCTTAATAAAGTAGTTTAAATAAAAATTATCTTTTGTGATTGGTATTATTTATAAATGATAATATCTAAGACTATATGTCTGTAATTGATCAAAATCACATTCAAGGACAAGTAAGCATATGTGTCAAAAATCTTCCAAGGAAAATATTAGGAATTTATCTAAGGTGAAAAAACAAGGTCATGCACAGAGATTTATCTACATTTCCATAAATGATGATAAAAACCAGGACAGAGCATAAATTGCTAGTATTAGAAAATTGGTAAAATTATTCTATCAGCTAGTATTTGCAGACACTAGTCTTGTTTATGTGCTCCCTTTGGCTCTTAGTCCTATCATTATGATCAATTGTGAACAGAAATTAATCACTGGGACTAGTGAGATGGCATTGGTACATGCCACATTGATGGGATTGAATTGGAATCCCCTGGTATGTTTCTAATGGCACATGTCCTAAACAGCACTCTGGCCTCAGAATCAGCCCTTAAGGCATTCAGATCTAGCTGAAAAGCCTATGAGAGCATTTCAGGCATGGAAAGCAAAGACACTCTGGCAAAAAAAAAAAAAAAAAAAAAAAAAAAAAAAGACCCAAATGAAAGATCTCCGCGAGTGAGATCCCAGTGGAAAGACAAGGTCATCAAAGAAGGAGGTACCTTTCTCTGAAGGGAGGAGAGAACTTCCAATTTGACTACAACCTTGTCTAAATATGATCAGAGTCGGTGAACTCAAAAGGCATCCATAGCCTTGGCAACTCATGACAAGAGCCTTGGGTGATTACTGATGCCATAAACAAGAGTGTCAATTTGTTAAGTCAACAACAGGAGTCACTGTGCACTTACTCCTCATGGAGGATCTCTGTCCTTAATGTGCTGTACATTGTGATTTAATGCTATAACTAGTACTCAAACAGTATTTTTCACTTTATGTTTCTGTGTGGGTGCAAACTGTTGAAATCTTTACTTAATATATGCTAAACTGATCTTCTGTATATAAAGAGAATTGAAAATGAATCTTGATGTGAATGGAAGGGGGGAGGGAGAGGGAAAGGGGAGGGTTGCGGGTTGGAGGGAAGTTATGGCGCTAGGGGAAGCCATTGTAATCCATAAGCTGTACTTTGGACATTTATATTCATTAAATAAAAGTTAAAAAATAAAAAAAAGTTTCTTATCTTTGTTTCAAGATTCCCACTCTAACAGCTCAGAAGCATAAACACAAGGCTAGTGTGTGGGAGAATACTCATGAATATCATTTCAGAGAGGCATTTATTTCTTGAACAGCCCACATGTAGGATCAAAATCTAGCAGCCTCATTTTCAACTTGAGAATAACTGTAACATTTCCTTACTAAAAGGACATCACAATATGTATAGTGCAAAACAGACACTTGTCTGGGACAGTTGTTTAGCCCCTATGGAGGCTGTGTCTTTCTCTAAAAGAGTGAATATATAGAATAAATTGAAAACTGTCCTTCACAGAAAGAACCAGAAAAATACTTTCTTTCAACTTAAATTTTTAAGCTCCTTTATCACTTGAGGTTATATCTTTCAAAATGTGATTCTTTACTAATTAATCTGTATTCTTATTTTCAGAGGTGGTAGTCTTTGGATGTGAGCAGATAATCAGGTAAGGAGAATAGTTGTCTCATAGTAGCTGAAGCAGCCAATTTAGAATAGCAATTCTGTGGGAATCCACTGATCCAGTTCTTTTCATCTCCTTAACTAGATATTTAAGAAGATTCAGAAAGAGAAAGCCTTCTAGGTGATCCCCAGTGATCCTTGCCTTCAGGTATCCATGCCTCTAGTCCCCAGTAAGATATTGCAAAAGTGATAGTGCGACCTCAGAGGATAGGGGATAAAAGATACTGTTGCTTCCACGTTGCATCACTTAATCTGAAGGGGCTGACAGCTGTCACACTGTGAGGACACTCAAGCAGTCTTACAGAAAGACAAAACTCACTGTCAACAGGTGAGTCAATTTGCCATCCATGTGAGTGAGCCACCTTGGAATCTGACCCTGCAGCTGCAAAAGGTCTTCAGATGTCTGTGACTTCCTCTAACAAGATGAGCTCAACTTTGCGAGAAATCCCAAGACAGAACATCTGATCTGAGTCGTGCAGTTTCCTGACTCACAGAACCCATGTGAGATAACAGGTTTATTGATTTAAGTTACAATGTTTTGTGACTCAGTAATAGGTAAATAGTACAATGTCTAATAACCAAGTTAAGATGTTTGCATTTTAGGATGCTTACCTGGCCTACAGTTCTTTTGCCATTGTGTAAGTTGTAACCTTATGCATGGTTGGTTATGTTCATGAAAAAGAAAAACCAGATTCAGGATGAAGTAAACACTGAATGGGAGAGTGACAGGATATAAACTGGAATCTTGACATTACTGAGCCAAGAAATTCATCAACATGTACATGGAATTTCAATAAAAACCCTTATTTTCAAGATATTAGACTGGCTTCTGTTCTTGTGTTCCAAAACTTACTGCACAAAGTTCCCAGCTATACATAATACACAAATGAGGGTACTTGAAAAGTTTCAAGAAAAATGGAATGAAAAGATTTTCGGTCAGCGCCGCGGCTCAGTAGGCTAATCCTCCGCCTTGCGGCACCAGCACCCCGGGTTCTAGTCCCGGTTGGGGCACCGGATTCTGTCCTGGTTGCCCCTCTTCCAGACCAGCTCTCTGCTGTGGCCAGGGAGTGCAGTGGAGGATGGCCCAAGTGCTTGGGCCCTGCACCCCATGGGAGACCAGGAGAAGCACCTGGCTCCTGGCTTCGGATCAGTGCGGTGCACTGGCCGCAGCGCGCCAGCCACACAGCTATTGGAGGGTGAACCGATGGCAAAAGAAGACCTTTCTCTCTGTCTCTCTCTCTCTCACTGTCCACTCTGCCTGTCAAAAAAAAAAAAAAAAAAAAAAAAGATTTTCATCTGGAAACAAAAAATCTTGAACTGTAGACCTGGCATTTTTCATTATAAGCATTTTCAGGGAACTTTCTGAAAAAGCCTCATATAATTATTCACAATATGTCCTACCTCAGTTCATGGTCTGCTGATTTCAAGCACAGATCCGTGCATCTGTCTTTACTGAATATCCCAACTTAAATTTTTCCAATTTCCTTTCGTACTTGCCTTCCAGTTTCCCTGGAAAGTCCTTTATTTTCTTGCTGATCTCACCCAAATTATTTCAGATCCAGATTAAATGTGATTCCCTCTGAATTTGTCCAGACTTTTCTCCACATAATTAGGCATTTCTTTCTCTCTGGTCACTTGGAATTTTAATAAAATCTTTCCCATATGATAAAATAGTTTATATGGTGCAGCTCTATCTTTCTATTTAGCTTTCCTATTATTTTCTGATCACCTAGAGAGTAAGAATTATTTCTTGCTCGAATTTCTAGCTCAAGAGTGTACTGAGTACTTGAGAGATGGCAGATGTTCACTCAACATTTGCAGTTAAATAACTAATTGATTAAAAGTGCTCTACACCTGCAGTAGTGCTATTCTTAAGATTCAAGGATGAGAAACGTTTTTAAATTAGAAGAATTTTAGCCCCTAAGGCAGTGATTTTCAAACATTAGTGTCTGCAATAATTGCCAAGAATGCTTAATAAAAGGTCAATTTCTTAGAACCACCAACAGAAATTTTGATTCAATGTGTCAGGCAGGACATGGGAATCTGTAATGAAGAATCTGCATTTATTAGTCTTGTGATCTGGGGATACAAACTCTTTGTTCTATTTCACCATCTGCAAAACAGTGATGATAGGATTACCTATGTTGTTCAAATGTATTAACTTATATTTCAGGAAATAAATAATACAGGCTGAATTAGAATGGGCCCTGAAGAATAGGAAGCACATATACCTTTTTCTGGTATATGAGAAGTAATAGTTAAGCACACAACAGCTGGAACAGAATTTTTGGAGTTTAAATCCTGGCTCTGCTTTGCAACTCTGTATTTTGTTTATTAATTAATTTATTTATTTATTTATTTATTTTTAAGATTATTTATTTGAAAGGCAGAGTTAGAGAAAGAGAAAGAGAGAGAGAGAGAGAGAGAGAGAGAGAGAGAGGTCTTCCATCTGCTGCTTCACTCCCCAAATGCCCGCAATGGCCAGAGTTGAGCTGATATGAAGCCAGGAGCCAGGAGCTTACTCTGGGTCTCCCACACGGGTACAGGGACCCAAGGACTTGTTCCATCTTCTACTGCTTTCCCAGGCCATAGCAGCGAGCTGGATTGGAAGTGGAGCAGCCAGGACCTGAACCAGTACCCAGATGGGATGCTGGCACTGCAGGCCAAGGATTTAACCCAGTGTGCCACAGTACCAGCCCCGCAACACTGTATTTTAACCTCAGAGTCTTCAGTTCCCTGAGCTGTAAATTGAAGAGAATAATAATAGGAAATGCACCAGATTGTTCAGGAGATTAGATAAATTAATCAACATAAAGTTATTAGAATACTTCTGGGACATAGTAAGCATTATATGGTCTTCCCAGTCATATTATTTTGGAGTCATTAATAAATTTTCACTAGAAGTTTTGGTTAAAAGAGGAAGGGAGTAACATGAGGAATGTTTATCTGAGGAAATATATTCTTATACTGAAATTAATTATTTTAGGTAATGATTATAAATTAATAACTTTTAGCTAAGTGCTTAAAGAAACCTATTTGTCAACAATTTGGAGTCAAACTTCATAACATTGGTTACCTATCGTGTTCTAAAACAAAATTCCTAATACCCAACTATGGAAACCTTCTCTTAGGCTGCATTTGGAATATTTATTGAGGATTAGTTCATTTATTAAAACAGGAAGTGCCAACAAAAGTTGAGTTAAATAGAAGTGAGTTAGCAGCAAATTATCTGAGCAAAGTATTCATGTAAAATATTCAAACATCTTTGTGATGGTACTCTATCAATTATATCCTATTGGCATAGAAACTCAAGTATGAGTTTTTCCTTAATCATACAATGTAAGTTACTTTGCAGTGTCTTCTGGTATTAGATGACTTAATATGCTAAAAGATTTGGGGTTCCTAGTGTATATAAAAACACTTGTTCAGTTGTCATCTATTTTATTTTCTTTCCTCTGGTAAGAAATAAATATATGTAGCCCCGTGTGTAGGAGTTGTAATATATCTCAATAACAGATAGATGCTCTCCTTTCCTGAAACCCAGTGAACAGCAAGCTACAGACCTTAGGCAATCTTCTGAAATGTTCTTGTTGCCTGGTTCATTCTGATAGAACTTAAGACGTGGAAGTTACAATAGGACCATTGGGAAGTTCAGCCCATCTCCTCTGAGGGCATTTGGTCAACTCTAAATTGTATTATGTTATCATTTTCTTATTTTTATGAGAGGTTTTAATTAAAATTCCAAATAAACCTAGGAGCAGGCATTTAAGCACAGCGGGTATGATGCTGCTTTGGATATCTACATCCCATATCAGAGTGCTTGGGGCCACATCCCAGCTCTGCTTCCAATTCCTACTAACGCACACCCTGGAAAACAGCAGGTGATGGCTCAAGTAATTGGGTCTATGCTACCCACATGGGAGTGCTAGATGGAGTTTCTGGCTCCAAGCTTCAGCCTGGCCCAGTCTTGACTGCTGCAGGCATTTGAAGAATGAACCAGCAGATAGATTTTCTCTCTCTCTCTCTCTCTCTCTCTCACACACACACACACACACACACACACAAAATGAGAATTTTAAAAAAAGGTAGATAGACTTATCTGTAATCTTTAGAGAAATATCAAACACCCATATCACAATCAAAATAAAGCAAATATGTATGTATTGGTGAACTGACTCAAAGAAAGTTTAGGATAAATGTTGTCACATCTTTATACACTATTGACATGCTGTGGTCGTTGTATGTGTAGTTGACATATCACAAAATCTGGCAAGTTCTGAAAATCTGCCTAAATATCTAGTGCATCCAGCACCCATACTCTCATACCCAGTGCCACACTCCTTCTCAAAACCATCATGCAGTTATCAAGGAACTCTGATGGGCTCTATGATATGTAAAAGGTGGAAAACATCAGTTCTTCAGCATTTCACAATTATGTATTTATATTTATACACTTATATTCATCAACAATTGGATGCTTTATGATAAAATAAGATTTGGCTTTAGGCAAAAGTATGATATATACATATATATAAATAAATTCATATGTCCTGTGCATACCTTTCCTGAAATATAGACAGGTGGTTGGGTCAGTGTAATCTGAGAACCCTGCAGATGGGCACTTAGAGGGATATCTTGTCAAAGAGATCTAAAATAACCAGCTATGGATGTCCAGCTTACAAGATTGTCATTTATGTTTAACTAGCATTGTATCAGAAATATTTTACAGCACCAATGATTTTTTTAGTTATTTTATTTGTTTGAAAGGCAGAAAGATAGAAAAAAGAAATCTTCCAACCACTGGTTCACTTCCCAAATGCCCATAACACTTGGGGTGAAGCCAAGAGCCAGAAACTCAATCCCAGTCTCTGGATGGCAGGGATCCAGCTATTTGAAACATCGCCTGTTGTCTCCCATGGTGTACATTAGCAGGGAGCTGGAATTAGAAGCAGAGCTGAGAGACTCCATCAGAGGCATCCGATGTGGACTGTAGACTTCCCAAATGGCATCTTCATCTCCACGTCAAACACACATCCCAAAGAGTATCACTGATTTTTATCGTTCCTTTTGTTGTTATTTTCCTTGTAGCTGAAAGATACAGCTTGGTAAGGGAGTCATAATCTTCTGCCAGGAGGCTCAGCTCAGCTCTCCCAGTATACAGGGCACCAGCTAAGCCTCCTTAGGCAGTTTCCTCTCTGCATCGGAGCTGAAACAGTTGCACAACTGCTTGATCTGGATGAAGGCTTGTAGCAGTGTCAAGGTCCATCCCAGTGTTAACCCTAAGACTACTGTACAAGTTTATATTTTTCTCATTAAGAAGAAATAAAGCATTGTCAATCTTAGCAAAAATATATACATTTTAGAATTCATAATTAGGAATATGCAGAATAGTTCGACTTACAATTTTCAACTTTGTGGTGGTGCAAATGTGAGATGTATTCTGTGGAAACTGTTTTGGCAATTTCGATTTGAATCTTTCCCAGAACAAGTGCTGTATGTTCCCATCCTCTCTTGTGATGCCAGGCAGTGGCCGTGAGGGTAGCTCTCACATGGTCACAGGAGAAACCAACAGATGATGAGCTCTGTACCCTAAGATGGCAAGTTTATGAGGCTAGGTACATTCTGTAAACTTTTGATTTAGAATATCTTTCACTTAGGCTAAGTGTATGTGGCTGTCACTCATTGCAAGTCAAGGATCATGTGTGTATGGCTGGGTATGGCAACTGTAAAATTTTGTGCATTATTACAAGTTTCCAATCGCCTGTTTCTCTCCAATACAAAAATGAGAATTCCTTGAGGACAAAGTAAAGATGTTACACTCTTTTATTTCTTCCTGTGTCTAGGACCCAGGTTCTAAGCCTCAACCACCTCCTGTACTCTGTCCTGGGCAGTGTGCCACACCCTCAGGGCCCCTGACTTCCTGGGCTCTCAGGAAAGAAGCTAGGGCAAGGCTGAGGGAGAGAGAGCACGAACTCCTTCCTGTTTCTTACCTCACCCCTGTTTGTTGCTTATACCTTTTAAAATAAAATCTTAGAAAATTTACATCAACTGGATTTAGACAATTTGTTTCTCTATCAGTAATTGCTTTCAGATTGAAACTTGTAAACCCTAGAGGACCAGAGTGTGCCTCCCTTAGACACAAACCACAGAGCAGTGCCTTCTCTGCTGGGATCAAAGTTTCAATTCCACAGCCCCACCTCCAAAGTTCTGTTTCAGTAATTTCAACCTCTTCCCCTTGTTCCTTCCACTCTTTTGACTGCTCTCCACAGCTGTTACCTATCAAAATCTGTTTCTGCCTTTCGGTTCTTCAAAAATCTCTTTGCAATTCTTTATATGAATTTATTTGTGCTAAAATAGTTGGTGTGGTTTCTATGACTCACTGATTGCTTTCCCTCCTCACTTCCTTGGAATAAGAAACCACTATTAACAAATAAACGCTCTACTCTGGCACTTTCAATGCAGTACAGTATAGGTTTTATTCCACTGTGGGTTGAATGCCCTTTCTGCATAATTTACTCTATTTTTGTTACATAAGGAACTCAACTCCAAAACATATTTTCAGTCTGCTAAGACTCATAAAATATGTTTGAGAAGTTTTAGGTATTTCTATTGGTTTGTTTCATCTCTCTTTTTTTTATCATGAATTGTTAAAATACCACGCCTCATCAACTTTGGGTAAAGGAACAAATACCCTGTCATTTCATTGTTTCCTTCTTCAGACTATATTATGCTGGCATCTTATTAAACATCTCTTCACTGTGTCAACAGTGTTTTAAGTGTGACTACACTTCTGTCAATATTGAAAACTGAGCAAGACAGTAACTTAATTATGTGTACTTGTTCTGCTTCTGTCTGGACATCTTCAAGGAAAAGAGCACATAACAGGAAACAACTAAGAGAAGCCAATAATACTTAAATGGAACTTTCAGGGAAGAAAGTCTAAAAAATTTTGTTTAGTGCAACAGGAAAAAAATGTACAAGTAGATGGAGGAATCAACAGGTGTTGCCTAACCTGGCATCTGAAAACATTTTATCAGGAATGAGTATCTAATAATTACTTTTAGAGGCCATGTCAACTTGGAGGTGGGAGAGAAAATTGGTTCCATTGGAAGATAACACTCAAAGAAAAAGCTCAAATGTCAACCAGGCATAGGGGCTCTTTTTCTTTTCTTTTTCTCACCAGTTATAAAATGCTTGCATAATACTGCTATTCTCATACACGTCAAACTCCCTTTTCCCATGGAGGTAATCTGGGTTTTTTTAAAAGATTTATTTATTTATGTGGGAGGCAGAGTTATAGATAGAGAACGAGAGAGAGACAGAGAAAGGTCTTTCATTTGCTTGTTCACCCCCAAAATGGCCAACCCGAAGCCTGGAGCCAGGACTGAGGAGCCATGGGTTTCTTCTGGTTCTCCCACATGGTGCAGGGGCCCAAGTACTTCGGTCATCTTCCACTGCTTTCCCAGGCTATTCAGAGGATTGGATGAGGAGCAGCCAGGACACAAACCAGAGCCCATATGGGTTGCTGGCACTGCAGGTGGAGGCTTAACCTACTACACCACAGGCACCGGCTGTTGATAATCTGGTTCTTTAACTTACATCTCCTCCATGGAGTTTTTGCTGTCAGTGAATGTTTCTCCTTTCAAAATAAAGATTCCAACTCATCAGCGTAAAAAAAAAGGAACAACAACAAAAAAACCTTCCTGATATATCATGTTCAATGTCAATTCATTGTGTATTTTATATATACCTGTATTTCTTTATTACTACAGATACTTGAACTTTTCAAAAATCCATAGATTTGTCAACTCAAGAGATGTGGTATATATTTTATTTTTGTTGTGAAACAAATTCAAATAGTTCCTGAAAATTGATTGATATAATTTCCCATCAGAATATATTATTTTAGTTTCATGAGTTGGTAAAATGAACAAAGTAGATCAATCATAGACTCTTACATCAGGAAGAAACCATAGAGAACACCTAGTATAAAGTCTATATGACCCACAACTTCCCTTTCTCTCTCTCTCTCTCTCTCTCTCTCTCTCTCTCTGAAATCATCAAAGACCCAGTTATTTTCATCCTTTACTTGTCATCCTTGCATGATATTCACATCGTGTAGTTCACAAACAGCCTCCAGGCATCAGTTCCTTACCTATCTACAATCTATAGTCAAAGGTCAATGATAGAAAATATGTAACCTTTTCTCATTTTTTTTTTTTTTTTTTAGTTTTAGGAACAGACTGAGACAAATAGATGGGAAGAGAGTTCCTATTCACTGGTTCACTCTCCAAATGTCTGCAAAGGCCACTGGATTCAGTCAAAGCCAGAAGCCAGGAACTCAAACCAGTCTTCCCTGTGGGTGGCAGGAACCCAATTCCCTGGGTTATTACCACTGCCACCCAGGATCTGCGTTAGCATGTAGCTGGAGTCAGAAGCAGAGCCTCATGTCCAACCCAGCACTACAATATGAGATGGGAGCCATCATGTTACTTTTTTTTTTTTTTTTTTTTTTTTTTAGCGGAGTGACAGAAGGGAGACGGAGATCTTCCATACTCTCATTCACTCCCCAAATATCCAGTCGCCAGAGTAGGGTCAGGCTGAAATCACGAACTCATAACTTCACCCGGGTCTCCCATGGGAGGGAGGGACGCATGCACTTGAGCCATCATGTGTTACCTACAAGGGTGCGCATCAGCTGGACGCTGGACCAGAAATGGAGTCGCTGGGACTGGAAGCAGCACTCTGATACCAGATGCTGGAAGCCCCTCTCCGTGGGCTCTGGGGCAGGCCTGGGGTGGGGAGCTGGGTGGGCGCAGCACTGGGGCGAAGGCGCTCCTTGGCAAAGGGCGACGTGGCCGTGGAGCCGTTGAGGAAGCTGGGGGACCCGGGCACACCGAGGCTAGCCATGCCTGGCGCGCCATAGCCGCCAGGGCCAGTTCCAACGCCACTGCGGTAGCTGCTCTGTTGGGAGCTGGGGCTGGGCACGAACCTGCGCGGCGACACACTGCTGCAACTGCGCGCGTAGCCCGCCTCGGCTCCCGGCGTGGCGTCCCCCACGGCGATGGCCAGCGGGCTGCTGAATGCGTTGATGCCCACGACGGCGGGGTGCGGGTGGCTTGGGGCCAGGGAGCTGAGAGGCGCGGGCGCGTGGGGGGCGCTGTACGGGGCTTCTGCCACATGCCATGTGGCAAGGAATGGGATACAAATGACCAGAATATTCCATTTTCCCTCACTTGTTTTATTTAAGGATTCCTCATTGCTAACATACCCAATTTCTAGTCGAGCATTATAGACACTAGAAAGAATGCACACTGTTAATGGATATCGTGTTTATTTGGATGGTGATGAAAATGTGCTAAAATTAGATAACATCATATACTGAAAAACCACCATGTTATTGTAAGTAATAGCAAAATGTGCAGTTTACAGGTTGGCTATAGTTACTCCCAGGTATGGTTTTTCACTTTTATTTCCCCTTTCCCCTTTCTGTGATTACCTCATTAATCCATCCCCTTCTCTTTAATAGACTAAAAATTGTCTGTATCCAGTTATATATTCATCCAACAAATCATTTACTTTGTTTCCTTTTGTATAGTGCATTTTGTATTTTCTTGTGAAATGGCCTCAAGTAATATTCCACTTGCTTTCCTTTGAGAAACGGTAACTCTCTTGAACAGTGTAGTCCAGGTAAAATATGAAATGATCCAATACTCAAATCCTAGCAATAGGAGTAGACACAGACTCTGGCCCTCACCAATCACAATCTCTGTATAGGTTTTCTTCGGGGAGAAAGGAGCCATCTCTGTTCCTCTATGATTAAAGTTGCAATGAATATGTGAGCCCAAGGCTATTGGCAGGCCTATTAACTTAAAGAGAAATATGAAGGAGATCCAAGCAGAGAAAAATAGACCCAAGAGACATTGAAGGTAAAGATGGGAATGGAAAAAAAGAGTAAAGAAGAGAGAATTCACAGAATCATATGGATCCTCCTCAACCACTCCCTCCCCAGCTTCATGCACACACATCCACTTGTCTCCAGGCCAGTATTACTTAAGGTGTTTCTTATTTGGAAATAAACAGACATATTAAATTTATAAGTATATTTCTTACACTTTAAATAACTTAAGTACTAATAGTGGAAACAGACTTACACATAGATCCATGTGCATATAGTATGAAGAAATGCTAAACATGTGGATGAAATATACTGGGAAAGGATAGAGAATTTAAGCTCAGTTATAATTGAGGTGGTGAGGGAATGTTTCAACTAATATATTGAAGTAAGACTTATTCTTGAAGTATTAACAGAACTATAACAGGAGAAATGGCTCAAAAATCTAAAAGTCTGTAAAAAAGAACTAGAATGAGAAAAATCTAATGACCACAGGAAAACATATGCAAGGAGAAAAATAAAACGATTAACTAGTTATAGAAAAGGAAATATACTTGAGTGTGGCTAGAGACAAAGCTAATGGCAAGCAGAAACCCAATTGTGGGAGCCCTCATTTACCACATTCAGGTACTAGGTATGTGTCATGGAAGAAATGGGAAGCCAAAAAAACGATTTCAGACCAGGAGTAACATAATAACCCATTACAAGATATTAGATGATTCAGATTTAAGTAGTGAGGACAATTAAAAAACTCCAGTACTACAGAAGAGACACAACACAAAGGCCACATAACAGAAAATGATGGAAGGAATTGGAGAGAAGGAAATAAGTTTGAGAAGAAGCCAAGACTTAGAAACAATAGGTATATGGTGTAGAGACTTGAGCCTAGGATGCATCCAGTTTCTGTGGGCAGATGCCTGGAAGAAGAATGTGCCCAGGCTTGACGATGCTGAACAAGGGACAGAGAAATGACTATTGTTTTATGAGAATTAGGAATAGAGGATGAAAGGAGTGCATTCTCAGAGTACAGATATCATATCTTTAAGGTACTGTGGGATATTCAGATACAAGTTTCCAGACCATTAAGTAGCTATATGGATACGGAATGAAAGAAATCTTTCCTAGGGACAAATATGAGAGTATTCACAGAGTGGAAATGTTGTGTACATTGAGACAACACAGTTGAAGTAAATAGAGTAGGATTAGAAATCTAGAACTTAGAGATCTGATGACCCACCTACACAAGACTGCTGAGCACAGACATGGAGGACCTGGTCAAGACTCCACAGTACAATCAGCCTCAGGAGCTCTTGGTTTTGTAGTATATGCAGAGACTAGGCTTTGACAATGCATTTTATTTTCCTTACAGTGCAAGTCTAATTTTCAATATCCCTCTCCCACCTTCTCCCTCCTATCATTACCACTACCATGTTGCTTGGTTTTTAGAAATTAAATCACTTTTACTATGGTAATCTGATCTTGTATTACCTCTTCTTTGTTCTCTCATGCCTGGACTTTGAATTCTTTGCATCAGTAGTAATCTGGACCTTTAACTTGAACTCTGGGGACCAGTACATTTGACCCCTCCCTGCTCTGAACCAACACCAGATGAGCCCAGTCTACATACATCCTAGCATGGCAGGGAGACTCATATGAGGCACATCAAAAAGCATGGCAGGCACTGCAGATTTTTTAATAATGCTCTCACTCAAGGTCTTTGTCCACTGTTCTGAAGTACTGATTTATCTCTCTGTGAACAGAGTTATGGCTTGTACTCAGCATCTTTCCCTTTTATAGCAGCATCATATTGTCATAAGAGCAATTCTTTGCAAACTCCTACTTGATGACTGATTGCTTCCCTGGCAGAGGATTCTGAATGTTTTTTAAATGGTTCTTCAGAAATAGGGTTGCTGCCATGGAAATATGAAACTGCAGCAAAGTGACTATGTCATGATTGGGGCATGAAAGAAGATACTGGAAAGAAGTATCCTTTTTTTGAGTGGTAAGAAAGGTATCCCTGGGGCCAGTGCTGCAGTGCAGCCAATTAAAGTACTGGCCTGAAGAGCCGGCATCCCAGATGGGTGCCAGTTCTAGTCCCAGCTGCTCCTCTTCCAACCCAGCTCTGCTATCACCTGGGGAAGCAGAAGATGGCCCAAGTCCCTGGGCCCCTGCACCCATGTGGGAGATCCGGAGGAAGCTCCTGGCTCCTGGCTTCAGATCAGCGCAGCTCCAGCTGTGGCTTCCATTTGGGTAGTGAACCAGCAGATGGAAGACCTTTCTCTAGGTTTCTACCTCTCTCTGTAACTCTGTCTTAAAAAAAAAAAAAAAAAAGAAAAAGAAAGGTATCACTTGTGTTAAGTCCTAACACCTGCTTTTAACACCTGCTTTTACAATGTGCACTCACTGGGCGATGGCATATGAGACCACAGCAGCGAGTAAACACACCATGCATGTTCAGATCAATGGAAACCATCAATACTAAAATGGCAGACTCCTAATTTATTAATTAGTTGAGCAAAATAGCAACAAGTAGCAATGGAGACACTATGGAATTTCTCGGAGAGACCTGGATTCACATGTTGGTTCAGCCACTCAGTAGTTACATTATTGTCCATAAGTTACCTAACCTTTGCTGGACTTAGTTTTTGCAACTACTTGCTTCATAGGGTTCTTATCTGATGTTACCTCCTTTGTAGTGTCATTTAAAAAATTAAAATCACATACATGTGATTAATGTATATGCAAAGACATACATAATGGCCAAAACATGTTGAATTTTTCTAGTGTGTTTTTAGAATTTTTAGTGTTTTCTAGTGTGTATAAGAAATTCAATGGGATTTGTTAGGAGAAGAATATAATTAGTGCTTCTCCACTGGCAAATCCATGTGTTCCAGGTCTGATGCTGTGGCATAGCAGGTAAAGCTGCTGCCTGCAATGCCAGCATCCCATTTGTGTGCTGGTTCATGTACCAGCTGCTCCACTTTTGTTCCAGATCCCTGCTAATGAGTAAACAGTGGAAGATGGCCCAAGTCCTTGTGCCCCTGTACCCACGTGGGAGACCCAGATGAAGCTCCTGGATCCTGGCTTTCCAAACCAGCTATAGCTGTTGCAGCCATTTTCAAAGTGAACCAGTGGATGGAAGATCCAATATCTCTCTCTCTCTCTCTCTTGCTCTCTCTCTGTCTCTTTCTCTTTCTCTCCCTCTCTCTCTCTCTGTCTCCCTCTCCTGCCAATAAACTCTGCCTTTCAAATAAATAAATAAATCTTTTTTTTTAAAAAATCTGCAAGTTCTATAACTCAGGGACACACAGAGTAGGAAAATGGGACAAAGCTAGCAGGAAAGATGGAGAGCTTTATTTTCAAATTTCACCTAAACAGTCTCACCCTGTATTCTCTTCTAAGTAAAATGCCTGACCATAGTAACTCTTCTTTATTATTGCCCCTCCCTAGCTTCCCTCCTTTTCTGTCACTGAGGCTCAACCACCCCCAAACTGTTTTTCTTATTCCATTCAACATGGTGTCAGTCTAAAAAATTTTATCTATGTGCTGATATTTTCAAGACTCTTTTCCTAACACTCGGATAAAAACATTTTTTTTAAGTTTTAGAGGAATAAATTTTAGTATAAAAAATAGCTAATTGAGACAGTGGTTTAGTTATTAAGGCTGTAGGCATGAAGTTGTCAGCAATAAAGAAACTGTTTTGATCCACTTCAAATATGAGCCTAAGGGATTAGGTGCTGATTTAAACCAAGATGCTAAGTAATAATTGGCTGACAACTCTGCTGAAAGATTTTATTGCACTTCACAGAGAAAGACAGTGTGTTTGAAGAAAGAAAAGTTAAGCAAACAATATTCCAGGATTGCAGAAAACCAACTAATGCTGGTAGGGAGAATTTAGATTTCTTGGTTGTTTGTTTTTAGGGAAAAAAAAAAGCAGTTTATTGTGATAATCTGTGGCCTTTGTCTTTCTAAAAAGATGAATAGATAGATAGACAGATAAACAGATAGATATGCAGACATAGGAAGTAAAACGATGCACATGGTGTTTGACCTAGTCCCCACGTCCCACAACAGAGTGCCTGGATTTGATGGCTCATGTAGTTGTGTTGTTACAACTCACCCTGTAAACTTGCATTGAGTTCCTAGCTGCCGACCTTCGTTTAACTGCAGTCATTTGGACAGTCATCCAGTGGATGAGAAATCTCTGTCTCTCTCTGCCTCTATGTATCTTTGCTTTTCAATCCAATAAAATAGATAAATACAATTTTTTGAAAAATGGTTAATATAGTGAAACAAATTAAAGGAGCTTGCTTATTTCAAGACTACCTTCTACTTTGCTTTATAGCTCAGAGGTAGTAATCTTGATATTTTGGTACTGCCCAACACTATCAGTAGAGGCAGAAACAGCATAGGAACAAAGAGCCAATTATCCCTGTACTTTAACATTTCAATATCCCATTACATCTCTTGCAACCTTCTTACCAGTTTTTCCTATGGGAAGTTTGTGTGTCAGTTAAGTGCTTCATTTGATTATTATTTCACATTAAACGTCTTTGAAAATAATTTTGCAATCTAAATGTATTATGAAATGTGCTTTGACTATTATTTTAAATGCACAATGGGTGACATCTAAGGTATTTGTGCAGAAGAGGTATATGTGACACCTGTGTTGTATAGCAGCTGATGTCTCAACTATGTACCTGGTTCAACAGGTACCACAAAAACTCTTATCCCTATGTGTATATATTTAATCCTCTTTATTCCCTCTCCAAGTAAATTCCACATTTTCTGCAGGAAAAACAATAATATAAGGGTATTTTTAAAAGTTTCTGGGAAAATGAAATTTCAGTGAAAAATTTTTAAAATCCATGCACTTAAAGTGTTAAAAATTCATGAAAATGCAAATTATGAAAAATCATGAATAAGCTTTAAATTTTTGCACTAAAATAAGCATCTTTAGTCCCATTTGACATGACCATTTTAAAAATAACTTATCAAACAGTATTTTTCACTTTATGTTTCTGCATGGGAGCCAACTGTTGAAATCTTTACTTAATGTATGCTAAACTGATCTTCTGTATATAAAGAGAAATGAAAATGAATCCTCATGTGAATGGAAGGGGAGAGGGAGTGGGAAAGGGGAGGGTTGCAGGTGGGAGAGTCGTTATGGGGGGGAAGCCATTGTAATCCATAAGCTGTACTTTGGAAATTTATATTCATTAAATAAAAGTTTAAAAAAATAACTTATTAATACAAAGAGAACAGCTTTCATGTGGTTCATAGACAAGATTACGAGAATATACTTCCCTCCCTCATTCTTCCCCTTCTTTCTTCCTTCCTTTCTCTTTCTTGCAATAACATAGTTTTAATTTTCTTTTTAATCACAGGTTAATGTTCCACTAAATAAAGAATTCAACAACTAAAAAGTAGAAACACCACTGCTCAGTAAAAATATAGACTACAGCTATAAACAATTGCAAAATCCCCAAGATGTTCATATCACTCATATACATTAAAATTTTTTGTGCTCTACACATAAGCTATCACAAACCAGGGAAAACATGTGATATTTGTCTTTTGGGTATTGGCTTATTTCACTAAGATTGCTTTTGCTATTTGAAGTCTTCTGTGTTTCCATATGAATTTTAGCAATGTTTTTTCTAGATCTGAGAAGAATGTCCTTGTTATTGTCATTGGGATCACATTGACTGTGCATATTGCTTCAGGCAGTGGAGATCTTTTGATTATATTAATTCTTTCAATCCACAAACATGGAAGATTTCTTCATTTTTTTGTCTTCTATTACTTTCCTTAATGTTTTGTAATTTTCATTGTAGAGATGCTTCACATATTTGATTAAATTTATCCCAAGGTATTTAAAGTTTTTGGTAGCTACTGTGAATGGGATTGAGCTTATAAATTCTTTCTCTGAGACAGCACTGTTAGTGTATATGAATACTGATGATTTTAGTGTGTTGATTTTATATCCTGCAACTTTGCCAAATTCTTTTATGACTTCCAATAGTCACTTAGTGGAGTCTTTCAGTTCCCCTATATAAAGGAACATGTCATCTGCAAACAGGAATATTTTGACTTATTACTTCCCAATTTGTATTGTTTGATTTTTTTTTTCACCTATTGGTTCTGGCTAAAACTTCCAGAGCTATACTGAATAAGAGTTATAAGAATGGACATCTTTGGTTCTTGATCTCGGTGGAAATGATACATCACATTAACAAAATGAAGAATAAAAACATGAGGTTGTCTCAATAGATGCAGAGAATGAAATTGATGAAATACATGATAAAATGTATACATGATAAAAAAAAAAACTTAACAAATTGGATGAGGAAGGAATGTACCTCCACACAATCAAGGCATTGTATGACAAATCCATAGTCACCATGAACTGGATGGGGGAAAGCTGGAAGCATTTCATGATGTTTAAAAAACACGCACAAATCAGTCTTGCCAGAGAGGCTGTATCCTGTGTTAACAAGCTGACCTGCTGCACCCTGTTATTGGACTGTGTCTTCCAGACAGATACTCTCTGTCACAGGAAATTACCCACAGTCTCAACTCAGCTGCAGTGGAAGGCCCTTCAGAGAAATAAAACATTTTCAATTTATAACAAGGAAACTTTTACCTGTAATCATGGAGAAGACAATATCCAATGCATGTGAATTCTTCTTCCATGAGAAGGTGATGAGTTTTCAAGACAGACTCAATGCATTGACCTGTTTTCTGGTGAAAGAGCCTAAGATGCAGTGACTTGGTAGAAAAGGAGTTGACTTGAAGCGATGCTAGCTGAGGAGACCAATGCATATCCATACTCATATGAAAGGAAAAAAAGAGCTGTAGGATAAAGAAACACATTTTATATATACTGTTGAAATATATCTGCTGTGCAGTGATTTTAAGCTATGTGAAGTTCCATTTCAACTGCCATCTATTCTGCCGCTATCCATGTAGAAACTGCTCAAAAATTTATGACTCATAGTCATGGAATAGAATGAAATCAAACTAATATTACAAAAATAAGAAAAAAAAATCTGTAAAATAATTATTAAACTCTTGGAACAGCTTGAGGTTACTTCAAGTTTAGCTCTAGAGTGATTTCAGAACTCCCAGATGGGAAGGCAGACATTTGGAAGAAACAGACCAGCAAAAGTGGGACCTTTCATATACATATGTTATAGCACATTGGAAAAGAAATTATTTTACAGAGAAAAATATGAATGCATCAGTTCTAATTTCAAAAAAAAAAATGCCTCTCAGTGTGTGATACTCTAGGGAGACATAAACTAAACTTGACCCTCACTCCAGAGGACCTTACAGCAGAAGGGTACTGCTCCAGGTTTAAGGCCTATCCCTACAAGATGGAAAAAGCCCAAGGTGCTGAAAACAGCTGCCTCTTCCCCAACATTGGTCAAGTATATCCAAAACTACAGATGTCAATTAAAACAATGTCCCCTAGAACTTAATTTTGCTATGTTTCTCACCGTGAAATGGAGAAACTCCTTCAAAACACACACAGAGAGAGAACAAAAACTCAACTCTCAAACACTGGGTCAGCTATTAAACCTGATAGTCATTACTTGGCAGCAGCTGCAGAGCAGTTAAAGCACCTTGTCTGTGGATAATGAACGTTATGGATGAAGAGGAAAGTGTTCACACAAGGGAGTATTGTTCAAAACCTGGACTACCTCTTAACAGCCCCTCCCACAGGAGATAATTTGAATTTGCTACAGAGAACATAAAGGGATATTTTTACAGTGGAGAAAATCTAATTTGTTTCACTGACATTGAGATGATCCTAATTGAATTAAAGAGTGAACTAATTTGGTATTAGCCACAGAGGGAAAGAGTTCAGCCCTTTCATAATGCAGAAAGAGACCTTGACTATCGGTTTTGTCAGGTGATCTGTTTCTTAGAGGCCTGCTGTGACATAACACTTGGTGGCATACATCAAATTCCATGTTGTGTTCAATTCTACATTCAGAAATAAGAAAACAAAATGGCAGAGTAGTTCCCTCTCTGCTTCAAACTACAGAAGATATAAACTATCTTAGGGGACAAGGAAATCAAAAAAGAAGGAATGAGAGATGGATTGGGTTACAGCTCTGTGTGTGATTGTGTGTGTGTGTGTGTTAGTCGAAGACAATGTGAGAGTCTGAGTGTGTGTGTTACTGCCAAGATTCTTCAATATATGTGCAGTCTTAGCATTTCTGCCTCATTTGTGGAGAAATGTTCTGTAACAGTCTTTGTACCACCTTCATAACTTGTTTTAAAATCTTCTCTCTTCTGCAACTTCCTCTTGTGTTTTATTTTGTTGTGAGCTTTCATTTTTCTTTCACTTCTTTCCTTCACATTTGTCTGTCTCCTTTCTTTTTTTTTTTTCTACTTCTGAGACCAAAAGTTAGTTCATTCTGGAGATGGAAGAACTTACAGGAGATTAAAAAGAACATCATTCTTTTGCATCCATTTAGTTTACACCCTAACATTTGTTCTATTCGTTATATTGGACTAAACGCTTATCAAGAAATTTGTGAAAAAACAGGTTCATTGGTAAAAGGTTACACTTCACTGTCTCTAGTATCTTGGTGCACTTGTATAGGTAATTGTAGCCCATATTTTCTGTATTGCCAAAATCATTTGGTGGCAGTTTTAAAACTTAATTCAGGGGAAAACACTTAATGTGGAAAAAGCATTTATTTTTTACAATATTTTTAGGTCTTTATCTCCTCTTAAAGTGGAATCTCAAGTATTCTTTTATACCTATTTCTTTAAAAATCATTGTCAAAATTCTTCAAGCCAAATTCTGCAACCTGGTATTCTCTTTTTAACTCTGAACTCCCATAGTAACTGCTTCTGGATGCTTTATTGTTGATTTTTTTTTTTTTTTTTGACAGGCAGAGTGGACAGTGAGAGAGAGAGACAGAGAGAAAGGTCTTCCTTTGCCGTTGGTTCACCCTCCAATGGCCGCCACGGCCGGCTCACCGCGCTGATCCGATGGCAGGAGCCAGGTACTTATCCTGGTCTCCCATGGGGTGCAAGACCCAAGTACTTGGGCCATCCTCCACTGCACTCCCTGGCCACAGCAGAGAGCTGGCCTGGAAGAGGGGCAACCAGGACAGAATTCGGTGTGCTGGCGCTGCAAGGTGGAGGATTAGCCTAATGAGCCGCGACGCCGGCCTATTGTTGATTTTTTTTTTGACAGATAGAGTTAGGCAGTGAGAGAGAGAGATAGAGAGAAAGGTCTTTCTTCAGTTGGTTCACCACCCAAATGGCCGCTACAGCCAGACCTACGGTGATCCAAAGCCAGGAGACAGGTGCTTCTTCCTGGTCCCCAGTGTGGGTGCAGGTGCCCAAGCACTTGGGCCATCCTCCACTGCCTTCCCAGGCCACAGCTGAGAGCTGGACTGGAAGAGGAGCAACTGGGACTAGAACCCAGCACTCATATGGGATGCTGGTGCTGCAGGCGGAGGATTAACCTAGTGAGCCACAGTGCCAGCCCTATTGTCGATCTTATATTGAGTCACTTGGAAATAATATGAGATAGTGTGCAAGGGCTAGTTTACAAGGACCAGGTGGCCTAAACAGTAGGCCACTTCTCACAATTTTGAAGGCTAGCATTTAATAAGCAGGATGCCAACTGACTCAGTTCCTGATGAGGGCTGTTTTTCAATGTCTTGGTGAGACCCACTTTGCCCTTATCATATGGCATTTCCTCAGTGTGTATTCAGAAAGTGTACTTTTGGTTTCTCTTTTTATAATCACACTAACCTTCTCAGCTCAGGGCCCCAGCTTTATGGAGGAGCATCCCTGGATTTACATCTGCAAAAGTGGAGAAGGCAAGGCTGGCCAACAAGGTTGTGTTGCTATGTAGTTGCAATAGAGGCTTAGGTAGGATAGCTCTGAAACTGGAGTACTTCCTACATATGTGTCCCAAATGGTTAAAGGGGCTAGCTATTCATGAACTCACAACAGTCATTAGTCAGAAGCTACATCATGGGAAAGGATAAGAACTCAGTCTTTGCTGCTCCATGTGTCTACCTATGATCCTCAGTGAGAGATATAGCTGTGACTGTCAGCAACTGATACTCCCAGAGTTTGAAGGCAGGGTGGCTGTAAGAAGCACTGTCAGTGAAATATCACAATATCCCTTGCATTCTCAGAGCCACTTGATCTTTTGGGAAGGTTTTTCCGAGGATACTTATAAGCCTCATTTTCTGGAGCATAGAAGTCAATGGGAGGGGATAAACTGCAGCAACACAGGTGATTGGCTTTCCTTGTGGGGGCACCTGGGCTCCCATCCCGGAGAGGTCTAAATCCCAATAATCACTGTCTTTCTCAGAGCATGGCAACTGTCTATTTAACATTACAACTGAGCAACAGAGAATAAGGAAGATCTTAGTAAATTATCTGAGTTCAACAGATATCCCATCCTAATCCCAATGTGCAACATCAACCTCATCTGCCCAATTGATTGGAGCCTATTACCACTATCACTGTGAAATCCTTTCTTCGACTGCTCATCTTCTGTGGTTAGAACTTCAAAGTAAGAGATGAATGACCTGCTTAAAATTTAATGGAGCTCTATTATGTATCCTGGTGGAAGCATTGCTAATTAGAGGAAGTTTAAAAAAAGCAGAATTGGACAGAAAGAAAATTGATTCAGAATGCAGTTGCAACTGAGGCCCAGATGATCCTGAGGGAACACACAGAACTAGAAAGTTTCACCATTGTTGTCTCAAATAGAAGTAAAGCCTTTGTGTGTCCTCATCTGTCATTTGCCACAGGATGCCCCTACAGGAGGAAGAATGGTAACCTTGGGCAATTTAGTTCCTGAGGCTGAGGACAATTTCCAGGGAGGCACAGTTGTAAGATATCAGCAGGCTCTATTCTCAGCAACTGAAATAAGTCTGCATGGGTTCTGAAGACAGAATATGGGCAAAATATGACAATATCCACCACTGAACTGCTTCTCATCTTTCAGATCTCATCTAAATCATCACTC
The DNA here is from genome assembly GCF_964237555.1 of Oryctolagus cuniculus. Lineage (NCBI taxonomy): Eukaryota > Metazoa > Chordata > Mammalia > Lagomorpha > Leporidae > Oryctolagus > Oryctolagus cuniculus. The sequence continues at coordinate 13,873,934 of NC_091436.1, read as the reverse complement.
TGTTGGGCGAGCTTTCCCTGACCTTCACTGATCCTTATTCCTTGCTGTATACCGCACTCTGACAAACTAGGTCAGATACCTTCATTGCATACATTCTTAGCTTCCCACATTTTTCTTCACAGAACTTACGTGCTTCTAATTACAGGATTATTGGTGTCATTATTTGAATAAAATCTATCTTCTCCTTTAATTCATAAATTCCTAAAGGGAAAGACTATGAAATTTTTGTCATCTGTGACTTTCCAGTGTCTAGCAGAAGAACATTATGTATTAGTATTCATTCAATATCTATTTAGAATGACTACTGCATTTTTATGAATTATTATTATGGATGTTACTCACTGTAACATCATCATTATATGGTAAACTCACCCCAGTACCTGTCAGAGAGGATTAGACAATGACATAATTAATCAGAGTGTCTTGATAACTTTTGAACTCAATGATATGAAACACCTCACATTTTAAAAGAGGATATACTCACAACACCAAATTCTAACAAAAATATAGGAACAGGTACTCTCATTCTAGGCTGATGATAATGAAATTGGTACAACTGCTTTGTAAGAGAGTTCAGCAGTTTCTTGAAAAGCTAAACAGACCCTTGCCATACAACATTGCAATCATGCTGTTAAATAGTTACTCAAAAGAGTTAAAATTTTAATACTGAAACATTTTTAAAAGCCTTACACACAGATGTTCATAATTGCTGAAACTTGGAAGTAAACAAGATGTCCCATAGTAGGTGACTGGATAAATAAACTATAGCACAACCAGACAGTAGAATATTATTCAGAACTAAAAGGAAATGAGCTACCAAGCCATTAAAAGTATGGATGAGGGACTGGCATTGTGCCATAGCAGATAAAGCTGCCACTGCGACACCAGCACCCCGTATCAGTCCCAGCTGCTCCATTCTGATCCAGCTCCCCGCTAATGGCCTGGGAAAAACAGCAGAAGATGGCCCAAGTGTTTGGAAGCCTGCCACCCATGTGGGAGACCCAGAAGAAGCTCCTGGCTTCTGGCTTCAGCCTGTTGCAGCCATCTGGGGAATGAACCAGCAGATGGAAAACCTGTCTCTCTCTGCCTCTCCCTCTCTGTGTATAAATCAAATAAATAAATAAGCTGTCAGATAAATAAACCTTAAAAATATGGATGAAACTTAAATGCATATTTCTAAATAAAAGAAGTAAATCTGAAAAAGATTCATACTACATGATTTCAACTGTTTGACATCCTGAGAAAGAACTACAGAGAGAATGAAGACCAATGGTTGCCAGGAGGTCAAGGGAGAGAGATCTAAAGAGGCAGAGCAAAGAGGACATTTAGGACAGTGAAACTACTCTGTACTAGACCATCATGGTAGATGCAGGTCATTATACATTTGTCTAAACACAGAGTAGGTAACACTGGGGTCAATCCTCATGCAAACTACAGAATTAAGGTGATGATTATGTATCAGTTTAAGTCCATCATTCCTAACAAATGTATCTCTCTGGTGGGGAATGTTGACAGTGGCTGAGAAATCTCTGTACCTTTTATTCAATATTACTTGTGAACATGAAACCACTCTTAAGAAACTGAAATTTTTTTTTTCAAAAGATATACAAATGTGCTGTAAATGAAAAACCCAAGCTTACAAAACTATGCATGTTTACCTTAAGGCTTGAATTCACATTTTAGTTCCCTCTTTGATGTCAAGGAAATGGCTTGATGAGTTCTAGATCATTCTTGCTGGGTGATTTCAGATGACATTTCCCATGACACAAACAAGGAAGCTTCATTATAAATTCCGCCTTATTCTAGAAGAACTTGTTAGGAGATGAATGTATTAATTGAAACAGATTTTATCTCAATATATCGCATAAGGTTCATACTTCCATTTTAAACAGCCACTACAGGAGACATCTTATCACCTGCTATTTATGAAATGTGAATTCCCAGAGACTGCTGTTTTTAGCAGTGGCTGCATGCTTATGTCAGAAACAGGTAAGAGATTTGTGAATAGAACATTGATCTGAACAGTCAATATCACGCTTTGTCACCTTAAATTAAATGGTCATGTTTAAAGATTAATACAGAATACTAAGTAAACCATATGCAAATTGCTAAAAGAAACTCACTAGCTGATCTGCCAAGTGTTCTGTTGTGTCACATGCCATCTCACACTCCAAACGAGAGTAAGTCATAACAAATTATCAAACAGGCAACAGCTCAGTATTTACTTGAGGATCCGACAAGCAATGGGCCATGATCCATATGCTGTTTTGCCACTCCTATCACCTTTTTAAGATAAGACTTAGCATTTTCTAGGAATTATAAAACTGAAAGTATTTTATTTTTGTCTATAACTGAGAACATAGATTTGTTTTCAGGAAATATTGTTTTTATTGTATTTATTTTATTGTATATTAAGTTTATTTATTGTATTTATTGACCCATGATAAATGAACATATTTTGGAGACTCAGTGTAATAATTCATACATGTATGCAGTGTATAATGATTAAATAAGGGCCATCAGAATGTCCATCTCCTTATCATTTCTTTGTGTGTTGAGGGTTTTAACTCCTCTCTTCTAGTTCTTCATAAGACATAGAAGTTGTTATAAACTGTAGTTACCCACAGTGCTCTGAAACACTAACTTACTTCTGCCTTCCAATTATAATTTGGTACCCAGTACCCAACCTTCTCCTCTACCTACTCTCACTACCACTTCCAGCACCTAGTAGTGACTATTTTACTGAATATTATTCAGCCACAAAAAAAAAGAATGAATCCTTTCACTTGTGGCAAAATAAATGGGACCAAGTGACATTGTCTTAAGTGGAATGAGTCAGACATGAAAAGAAAAATATGACATGGTCTCATGAATATTTGGAAGGTAAAACATGAGTTCTATATCACAGGACATCCAGAGCAAAAGGGGAGTTACTGCTCATTCTCAAGTTACTCTATTGCCAATCCCCCCCACCCCCAAGAAAACACTTAACAGTGTGCCTACTGAGAGTATACCCAGTGAGCCTTCTTGGAGTGGTCTGTTCTGTGACATTTCCTGACAGCAAATTCACCAGACAAAGGGCACAGAAAGAATCCTCTGATTTCACAATGACTGAGTGACACAATGCAGTTGTGAAACAGCTGACATGGTACAGGCTTAGACTCCAAAACTGCACCGATCCACAGCCTGTGCGATAGTACTATCTGCGTATGTAAGACTGGCAGGGGTCCCAGGAATGCTGATGGTAGTGATCTGATATTGTTGAGTGATTTGATATTTGATAATGCTGATGGTAGTGATTTGATATTGCCCCATGCTGTAACAAATTAGGGGAAAACAAGACCACTGCGACTTACTTCTTGTCCCCTAAACAAGAATCATTTTTTCTTCACTTTTTTGTTTTATCAGCTACTCCACAGTTTTTAATGATTTTCATCTTCCCTTTTTAAATTAATGGTGTTGTTTTTAGGTTTTGAGTACTGGGTCATAGCCCCATGCCAATATATACTTTTATCCTGTGCATTAGTTGTTTTTAATTTGGTTTGAATTATAGTATTGGACTCAAACATGGTGGCATATCCATATGTTCTTGTTTTATCAAACTCTTTGAGGCATGAGTTAGTCTATTAATGGGTCTGTGGCTGTCTAGCTGCCATCTCTAAATGCCAACAATTGATGAGTAGCTGCGACCACAGCCATAGCCTATGAAATGGGAAATCCCATATGAAATGTTTCATACATTATCAAAATTGCTTGTGGCCTAATTTGCCATTTCAAAAATATTTCATGCAGAGCATATAATTTTCTGTTTTTCCATGACAGTAATGGATTTCTTGGTCTGTAAATGGCTCTCCTTATTTAATACAAATAGCATGTCAATTGCAGTGACCCGACATTGACTGACTATACTCCAAAGGAACACAAAGACTTCATTGCAGCCTAAATGAGTGTATGCATTCCCTCAATCACTAGTTATTTTGTTGTGCTGATAAACAAGTAGAATACTTATTCATTCCAGAATAAAAGCAGATGGCATAATTTCTTCAGCTTCAGGCTCTATTAGCATCTCTTCATAGATTTGTGAAATCTGTTTACAGATAAATTTTTCTTTAAAAGAAAAAATGTAGTGGAGGTGTACAGTGATCCATAAATGATTTTGAGAACCTAATGCACTACATAAAGACTTATACAGTGGACTGAGAGAGAAGGAAGTGTTCTAGTCTGTGTTCTGGCTTGAACTTCATCATGTGTCCACACCAACTCAAGTCAATGAGCTGTTACATAGGAGATAATAACAAGCAACAAACATAATAAAAGTATTTCTGAGTCTAAAGTAAATAACACACCACTCTGAAAAATAAAGTTAATGCATTCTTTAAGTGAAAAAACTCTTTAAAAAGTATTGTTTATTGAGTTTAATAATGTATTTAACTGCATTCTTTAAATACAAAAAAACTTTCACTCAATTGGGGAACCCTGTAACTGCTGCGAAAATGACTGATTTGACAAGGAATGTCCTTTCTGAGTTCCAGACACTTAAGTAAATTAGGGCTTGAGTGATATGAATTGCGTTCACCTCAATAAGCTATCATGTCAAGTGTAGAACTAGCTGGTCATGAAGAAGAACTGAATTTACAGTAAGTATGTTATTCCATGTCCTTACTGTAGTTCTGAGCCCAACCCCTGCTGGCAGCTGCAGTGGTGAGAGCTTTGCTAAAATGTTTAGAATGTGTTACACCTTCACTTGATACTATGATCTAGCATGCACATATTCATTTCCAAAATATTATTTTTCTATCAGATGGTGCATTTTTAATAAAGTGCAATTTGTATGTCTTAGCTTTCTGATGCTTCCCTGATGTTCAGTTAATTTGAAAAATCTAAATAGTCTAATTTTCTTCAATGCCAATACTTTTCTGTTAAATTTGAAGCTGGCTCTTTAATAGCTAGATGTTCTCTTTTATCTGGAAATTAGGGATGAAAGTGAAAGGTTGCTCAGTAGCAACTAAATTTCACCATACCTCAGCAAGTGTTAAAGACCACAACCTCTGAGCCAGTGTCTAAGAATTCATCTCTAATGCAGCTGTCAAGGCACCTCAAATTTGGAGAAATGCAAATTTTATTCTCACCCCGGAATTGATTGTGACCTTCAAGAAATCAAAAATGAATGCTAATAGTGAAAACACTTAGGAAAGCAATTTGGCAATTCCTTAAAATGTTAAGTGGATTTACCATATGATCCAGAAATTCTATTCCTAAGTATGCAAGAAAAATAAAAACTTATTTCTGCACAACATTTTATACATGAATGTTCATAGCACTATTACTCATAACAGCCACTGAAGGCAGTCAAGGACTGACACCCTAAAACATGACACCTTGAAACATTGTTTGAAATGAAAGAAACTAAGAGACTAGCAGACACTGAAGGAAACTATTTCTGCTGGGTCTGTGTGTGCTTAAAGTCTGTACCCTCAAAGAATAAAACAAATGACTCTGGTTCTTTCTCTAAGTCTTCATTAAATAAACTCATACCAGAGGAAGAGAGACTGAAGTCTGTCCAACTTGGCTTGCCAGACTTGTCACATATCACTGTCCCCTATTTTGGTCACATTTCACATCCCATAAAGAAATATTATCAAACCACTCTCCACTCTATGGACCCAGCAGATACTGTACTAAGACTCTGTAGTCCCCATTGAATTTTCCTAAAACATATTTATTATTTCCCTAGCATGCCATATTCTCCCTCACCCTATGGAACACTTTCTGAATAATTTTGAGCTAGTGGGAAATCACACTCCTGCAATTTGCTATGCTGCAAATTTTCCCCTTTGCACATTAATAAACATTTCTATTTTCCTCTTATTTATTCTGTCTTTATCAGCTTATTCCAAGGAACTTTGAGAGGATGGAAGGGAACTTGCTTTCAGTCCTACCTTGTGAAGGGGAAACAACCCAGAGCAGGTGGGGGTGTTGTAGTCCAGCAAGAGAAGCAATCACTAGGGAAACCAACATCCAATATGGAGTATCTGATTTGAGTCCCACCTCCTCTGCTTCTATCCAGCTTCCTCTAGTGCACCTGAGAGGCTGCAGATGATGACCCAAGTACTTTGGTTCCTCAGAGACATGTGGAAGATACGTGTCTGGCTCCTAGGTTTGGCTTTGCCTAGCCCCCAGGTGTTGTGGATATTGGAAGAATGGATCATGGGGCCAGCACTGTAGCATAGTGGGGAAAGCCATTGCCTTCAGTGCTGGCATCTCATATACACCCTGGTTAGAGTCCCGGCTGCTCCACTTCCAACCCAGCTCTCTGCTATGACCTGGAAATGCAACAGAAGATGGCCCAAGTCCTTGTCCCCTGCAGTCATGTGGGAGACCCGGAAGAAGCTCCTGGCTTCTGGCTTCAGACTATACCAGCTCCAGTCATTGTGGCCATTTTGGAGTGAACTAGCAGATGGAAGATTTCTCTCTCTCTCTCTCTCTCTCTCTCTCACACACACACACACACACACACACACTTTCTCTGCCTCTGTCTCTTTGTAACATTGCCTTTCAAATAGATAAATAAATATTTTCAAAAAACAGTGAATCTAATAGAGCACCTAAAATTAAATCTTTAGAAGTGAAATTGACATTTCAAGAAGGAATGACTTGGGCTGCCCTTGTCTTGACTGTCGAGGAAGAGTTTTGTTTTCTTTCTTTATTTTTTTTTTCATACTACTTGTTGAACTCTTTCCTTAACATAGAGTTAATCATGTGTATAAAATCAATTGAGGATGGATCTCAGTAAAAAATAAGAGTGGGAATAACAGAGGGAGTAAAAAGTTTATAACTGTAAAGCTGTATAATTCTGCATACATTCTTATGGACATACTTCTAAGGGTACAGTTTAAAAACTTGTCATGGGACTCCAAATCCCATTAAACTTGGTGGTAAAAATACCATCTTAATTGTTAAAGTGATCATATTAAGTGTTTAAGTGAACATATAGATAGGATTAAGTGTTAAAGCAATCATATATATAGGATCAAGTGCCTGGTAATAATAATATATAGAATTAAAAAGGAAAGAATGTCCAACATGGGAAGAAGTCCACACAGCAGATTCATAGAATGATAATTGTTTTAAGTAACACTCTGACCTCAGAATCAGCCCTTAACTTCCTATTCTGGCTGAAAAGGCCACAAGAGCATCTCAGGAATGGAAAAACGAAGATACTGTGGCAAAAAAATGTTCTACATGAAGGATCTCTGTGAGACCCCAGTGGAAAGAAGTGGCCATTAAAGAAGGATGTACTTTGCTCTAAAGGGAGGAGAGAACTTCCACTTTGCATTTAGCCTTTTCCAAATACCAATTTAAGTTTATGGACTAAAAAGGCTTCCATAGCCTCATCAGTTCATTTCAAGAGCCTTGGATGGTCACTGACATCATGCATAAGAGTTTTAATTGTTAAATTAAAAACAGGAGCCACTGTACACTAACTCCCTATGCAGGACTTTTGTCCTTAATGAGTTGTATTGAGAGTTAACTGTAAAATTAGTTCTCAAACAATTTATTTTGGTACCTGTGTGTGCAAATTGTTGAAATCTTTACTTAGTATAGAGTTGGTCTTCTTTGTATAAAGTTAATTGAAAATGAATCTTAATGGAGAATGGGACTGGCAAGGGGAGAAGGAAGAGGTGGAGGGGTGGGAGTGTGGGTGGGAGGGCTGCTATGGTGGGAAGAATAATTATATCCCGAAATTTGTACTTATAAAAATTGTATTCCTTAAAAAATAAATTAAAAAAGTGTGAATCAGCAGATAGAAGATATTTCTCTCTCTCTCTCTCCCTTACAAATAAATAAAAAATAAATCTTTATAAAAAAGTGGTAACAACCCAAATATAGAAAACTGTTGAATGAAGCAGCAAAATTTGTTTTACACTAGAATTTTGGGAAACAAAAGAAAACTAAGTATTGATACCTTGTGCACCATGAATGAACTCTGAAACATGGGCTAAAGTGATAGAAGTCACAGAGGAATGTGCATTGTATGATTGCATTCCTATGAAATGTCCAAGAAGTAGCTCTATAGGGAGAGGAAATATAATTACTTCATGCTTAGTGCTTGGAGATGTGGCAGGGTGGTACAAAGGGGAAAATTTAGGTGATAAAAATTGTCTATATGTAATTGCAATGATGATTACACAACTCTGTTAATACTAAAAATCAATGGCATGCATTATTTAAATGAATGAATTGTGTGATGTATCTTTTCTTTCTCAATAAAAGTATTGAAAAGTCATTTGTTTTGATTCCCATGAGTCAAACACATTATGATAGGAAATTTATACACCTATGCACATTTAATTCTGAAAAAGAGTATATGTGAAGAAATCAAAGCTGGAGATATTAAATGACTCACCCAGGCTTATAGACCATGAAATCAGAAGGGCAAGTATCTGGCTTCATCTTCTAAGCTACCTACTATAGTCATCATGGTACTGCCTTCAAAAAGGAGCAGTTATATGATTTGAGTTATACAAACTAGGCCAGTTTTCAAAGCAAATGACACATGTTGCTGAAGTGTAGCAACATCCTCCAAGCCCCTAAAAAAGCAATAAATTTCATTCAGTTGCTTTTGTAATGTAGACCCTGCCTATATGCCTGGTAAAGTCTGGGAATTACCTTTTTTAGTTAAAATTAGATTTTATTCATGACAAAGAAATCACAAATGAACTTAAAGTCAAGTCAGACTAAAAGAAGCTACCCACAAGGCATACAGCCCAAAAGAATTATTAGTGTTTTAGGGAGGCTCTCTTATTGGATAATCATAAATACAATGAATAGAAATATGAAACCAAAGTCAATTTTACCTTGGACAGAAATTAAATAGCAGTAGGAACAATCTGAGTCTTGGATACTTTGCTTCTGATCCTTCTCCCTCCCACTGCTAATGCCTGGGAGGTAGCAAATAATGGCTCACGTATTTGAGTTCCTGGCTCCTGGCTTTAGCCTGACTGAGCCACTGTTGTATCCACATGGGGAGTGAGCCAGAAGATGGAACATCTCTCTCCTTCTCTCCTTCTGCCTTTCAAATATATATATTTTTTTTCTGTGCCATTTCATTTATATAAAGGGAGCAGATTTCAGGTATTTCATATATATAGTTTTAAGAACATAATGATTCTCCCTACTCTTCCTTTCTTCCACCCTCCCTTCTCCTTCCTTTCTTATCATTCTTTATGTTTTGCAATGACATGCTTTCAATTTACTTCATAAGCAGAAAATTAATCCTCCCCTTAATAAATAATTCAACAAGTAGTAAGTAGAAAGACCACTGTTTTTCAGGAATAAAGACAACGGCTCTAAACAATAATCAAGTCCCTTGATGTCAATTTTACTTATCTACATTACATTTTTTGTACTTGATATAATACTTAACACAAATCAAATAAAACAGATGAAATTTGTCTTTTGGAGATTGCTTAATTCATTAAGCATAACGGTCTCCATTTTGTTGTGTATGACAGGATTTCATTCTTTATTATGGCTGAGTAGTATTCCATCACCTAATTTTTTTTACTACAGTGGTCAGTCATTTTGAATTCATCCAAATATCTGCCTTTAAAAATATTTATGGGTTTCTTTTAACTCAACCTTATATGGCTTATGAAGTAGGGAAATAATTGAGAGTGACACATGACATAAACTTTTCAATATGCTTAACATTTAATCAAAATGTAGTCATATAGTGTTACTAGTAGATATGATAATCTGGTATTAACTTGCACTTGAGAATTGGTCAAGTATAGAATATTAGAGAAGAGAATTTGGAATTTTTCCCTTTGGCTACACTCAGCTAAGAATTTCCTCCATTGTGGAAGGTTACCACTGTGCTGAATGCCATACGTATGTTTTCAACACTTTCACCTGACATGAGTAAGCTACACATTAGGAAAGTAAATTGCTGAAGTCACAGAGTTAGAAAAGTAAAGAAACTGGATTTGACCTAAGGTTCAGAAGGCTAGGGTGTCTCTCCTTCATGTGACTATAATTTCACACAATACATTCAGTGAAAGAAGTACCAGAGCTTGAATATAGAGCAAAAATTCAAATAGGAAAACCAACTTCCAAATACAAATAGGAAAAAAGACAGTTTGTCATTTTCGATGACTTTCAATTATCTTGCAGTTTATTAACTCAAATCCTAAGTCCTATTCTTTCCCCAAATATTAACCATGGAATGACCATTTACATATGCTCTTGCCAAATATGTGCCTAAAAATTCCATATGGGGGATGGCCTTGTGGCATATGTGGTTAAGCCACCTCCTGCAATGCCCACATCCCATATGGGTGTCAGTTCCAAACCCAGCTGCTCCACTTCTGATCCAGCTCCTTATTAATGCACATGGGAAAGCATTGAAAGATGACATAAGTGCTTGGGCTCCTGCACCCACATAGAAAGACTTTGCAGAAGCTACTGGCTCCTAGCTTTGGCCCAGCCCAACCTCACCTATTGTGGCCATTTGAGGAGTGAACCAGCAGATAGAAGACCTTTCTCTGTCTCTGCCTCTCTCTCTCTCTCTCTCTCTCTCTCTCTCTCTGTAACCTTGCCTTTCACATAAAGTAAATAATTTTTTTAAAAAAAATTATGTTATCAAAAGCCTAAACATAAAGGCTCTAACACAAAGATATTGTATATTTTGTGATTATACACATGATCCAAGATCCCTATTGCTGGTATCGATGAATGTCTCAGCCTGCAATTGTACCACTCTTGTGACTGTGGTAAAATTGCCTAGTTCAGTCCCTGACCTGGAAATTAACCAGGATCAGTTCACCCAGTTGTGTTGGTTTTCCATCTGGCTACAATGGCATGGGTATTGTCTTGCATATAATCTACATGATTTTATTTTAAAGAGTAAATGATAAATTGTGTAACAGTATTTTAATTTGTATTTTTCATAACTTGTTCACAAACAATCTATATTTCCTAAGCACTGTTTATCCTTGACTACAGAATTAATTTATTTTTACATTTCTCTTCAATTTGTCTTCTCAGACTGGATGAATTATTGGTTTGCCTGTATTTTTAATTAGGAGGAATAATTGCAGCTAAAAATGTATGACTCCTAGGAATTTAGAGTTACAGGAAAACTTTAACTTTTTTTAACTACTTAAATATTTCAACTAAACCCTTAGGTTCCAAAATTTAAAGAGTGGGACAGGCTTTATGACAGGTTAAGCCACCACATGGGATGCCTGAATCCCTTAGCAGAGGATCTGGTTGGGGTCCATCTCTGCTTCCTATGTAGCTTACTGCTATTGCGCCAGGGAGGCAGCAGATGATGGTCCAAGTATTTGTACTGCTGCCACCCAGGATGACCTGGATGGAATTTCTGTCTCCTGGCTCTGACCTTGCCTACCCCTGGCTTTTGCAGGCATCTGGGGAGTGAACCAGTAGACAGATCTGTCTCTCCCCTTCTCTCTGTCACTCTACCTTGCAAATAAATGAATAAATTTCTTTTTAAAAATCCAAAGAACTTACAAAATTAAACTGTTTTAATCTTAGTTGTTGCATATTACTCAATATCTAAGACGTTTAGGTATTATATGAGGGGAAGGGAGAATCAATCTCAGAATGTACATTTCAATGTCAACATTCTTAAAAATAATTGTATGTGGTCTTCTGTATATAAAGATAATTGAAAATGGATCTTGATGTGAATGGGATGGGAGAGGGAGCAGGAGATGGGAGGGTTCCGGGTGGGAGGGAAGTTATGGGGTGGGGGAAGCCACTGTAATCCAAAAGCTGTACTTTGGAAATTTATAGTTATTAAATAAAAGTTAAAAAAAAAAAAACATAAGTAAGGTGGGAACAGTATTGACTGGACTGTTTAACTGCAAGCAAGGAGGAAACAGCATTGATTGGACAACAAGTCGGAGGATGGCAAGCTGGAGGACTGCCGGAAAATGAGGATAAAAAGGAGAGCCCTTGCACTGTTCTCCATCCTCTCGGGGATCATGGCCTGGTGTGTGTGAACCTCTGGATCTCCACACATCTGGAGCTGAAGAGGCAACCGCTACTCTGCATGGAGCAGGCACAAGCCGACCTGCAGAGCTGTCCCTGAGCTGTAATACCCCACTGTCTGTGTGAGAGTGTGTGTGTGTGTGTGTGTGGCAAAATGCGAGTGAACCTCTGGATCGCCTCACACTTGGAGTCGAAGAGTCAGCCCGCTAGCTTTTGCTACGTGGCATAAGGCAACGATGAGATCAAGAGGCCAGTGGAGCTGCCACCCCACCGCCTTGCCTGGACCCCTTATCAGCTTACTGCCAGTTCTGACCACAAAGCTTGACCAGACCTCTCAGCAGGAACCTCTCCAACTTCTCACCTGGCCATCCACCTGGGAACTTTGAGCCTACTGCTCAGAGTGACAGCCTTCCTATGACTTCCTGCCTGTAAGTGACTGATCCGAGATCTGTCTCTGCCAAGACATGGAGCTCTGGACCTTGAACACTATCGCTGTTTTTCGTGACTGTGATATGAGCCTTGAAAACACAGCTTTTTTTTACAAATATGTTAGTCATGTGTAATATAATATAACTATGCTTTGACCCTATGTTTTGACCTTATGCAAGGTATCTGCAAATAATGCTGGAGACCTTGATGTACATATACGATTATAATTGGATAGCCCTCAAAATTACTTTAACACCGTATACTATGATCTGTGGATTAATGAAAAAGTTCAAGTAGTATTATTGTTATTGATATTAATGGTAATAATTCCAGTACTCCTCTAGTCATTAAGGAAATAGTGTTACTCTGATAGTTATATATTATAGTAAGTTAAGTAGAAGATAGGTAGTTACATTAAGCTAAGTAGTTAAGCTAAGTAGTTACATTAAGCTAAGTAGCTAAGTTAAGTAGTTAAGTCATGATTAAGTAGTGGTGTTAAGTTTATTGATAAGTGCATTAAATGGTATAGATTGATAAGTATATTGGTACTGATAAGTGTATTGACCTCAATGAGCATGCTGATGAGTAGTGTGATAAAAAACCCCTGGTTGGCCGGCGCCGCGGCTCACTAGGCTAATCCTCCGCCTAGCGGCGCCGGCACACTGGGTACTAGTCCCAGTTGGGGCTCTGGATTCTGTCCTGGTTGCCCCTCTTCCAGGCCAGCTCTCTGCTGTGGCCAGGGACTGCAGTGGAGGATGGCCCAGGTGCTTGTGCCCTGCACCCCATGGGAGACCAGGAAAAAAGCACCTGGCTCCTGGCTCCTGCCATCGGATCAGCGCGGTGCGCCGGCCGCAGCACACCGGCCGCGGCGGCCATTGGAGGGTGAACCAATGGCAAAAGGAAGACCTTTCTCTCTGTCTCTCTCTCTCACTGTCCACTCTGCCTGTCAAAAAAAAAAAAAAAAAAGTTACAATAATCAGATACAAGCAGTTTATTGAGAAAGAAACTTAATTACTTGAACAGAAGATAAGTATAGCCAAAATATAAGGGACAGAGTCAAAATGTGATAAAGACATACATATTTGAGTAGACTCTTCAAATCATTTTTGCATCCATATAAATAAATAGAAAGGAAAAAGGCCATAATTATTGGGTTAGCAAAAATTATTGCCATGTTCACCTTCATTTTGTTGGGCCCAGTTCACAGGTATAGAAGACAGAAGAACCACAAAAAGAAAGCATTGTTTTCCCAGATTCAATGAGACAGGACTGAGGATTTCTAGGAATAAGGCATTGAGCTCAAGGACTTAAAACTTAAAAATGAACTGCCAAATGATCCAGCAATCTAACTTCTGGAAATATATATCTAAAGAAAATTAAATCAGTGTCAAAGAAGTATCTGTGCTGTGTTGCAACATTGTTCACAATAACCAGGACATGGGAGTAATGCAAAAGTCTGTGCACAGATAAAGGAATGGAAGAATTGTGGTTATAAGGATAGATATCTGGTGTTGAGGATGGTGATGATAATACATAGGTACACAGAATCATAGCACAATATTACTCAGACATAATAAAGAAAAAATCCTACCATTTGCAATGACAAAGATGAACCTAGAGGAGATTATGTAAGTGAATTATGTCCAACAGAGAAAGACAAGCATTTCATGAACTCACTCACGTAGAATTTAAAGCAGTTGAACTCACAAAACAGAGAATAGAATGACGGTAACCAGAGGACGGGCAAATGGCGGGTGGGGAGTGGGGAGTGGGGACTGGGGGACATGTGGGTTAAAGGACACAATATTTTATGTAGATAGCAGGAAGAAATCCAGGAGACTTACTTTACAACAAGGAGGCTAGGGTTAATAGTAATGTATTGTATTCTTGAATGCTGCTAACAGTTTTTAAATGCCCCCATCACTAAAATAAAAAGTTGAGCAAGAGTCAATGGATATATTAATTAACTTTATTTAGTCATTTCACATGTATACATATATTAAAACATATTGAATTCTCTCTATATTATTTTATCTGTTAATTAAAACATTTACTCAATATTTAAAACTGATTTACCTCAGTCTAGAGGATGTGTCTGCATTGGTGCTATTGAAGTTCAGCTTTTCATAATACAAAACAAAGCCATGAAACATTTTATTTGCTGTGAAGGTCACAGGCTCTGAGAGAAGACTTAATGGAAGAAAACTATTGTTTATACTGTCACAGTACTGGCTATCCCATAGTAAGCAATGTGAACCAAGGAGTTTACTTAACAGATACTTACTTAACATCTGTCATCAGTATCAGTCTTTTTGAAAATTAAAAATGTGGACATGTTTCCTAGGTTTATGAGCTTAAGTGACAAAATTGAGGCTAGCAAATCAGTGAATTCATTGTAAAGGACCACATTTAAATTAAACACCTGAAATTACAATTGCATGGCCTGGAATATATACAATACTGTTCTGTCCATATGGTAGTCACTAGTAATAAGTGGCTATTTAAGTCAATTACAATTCAGTTCCTTTTGAACTACTTACATCTCATGTGCTTAACAGCATTAGGAACCTTCTGGTTCTGTTATTGTATAGCACATTCAGTGGATATCTCCTTCAATATAGAGTATTTTATTGGACAACATCGTTTCAGAGATTTTGGATTGTTTTTTGTTTTCTTGTTAATATGAATAATTCCTTATGACTGAGCTCCTAAAAATAGAACAGAGAAAAGTTTTTTAGTGTCAAACTAAATTCTAAATGCAAAGACATAATTAGTTATGTAAACAGCTTCCCAATAGGCTTTAAGCTCCACAAGTTTAGAACATGTCATCATATTAACTACTGTACCTAGCGGAGTTTCTAGCACATACTAACATAATATTTTGTATGTCATATTGCATTATTTTGCTACACCAATTACTTATGTTGGGAACAACTCTTGTTCAAGTATGGTAAACTTCCCCCTTCTCAGCGTGTAACAACTAAAATTTATGCATGAGCCTTGAGAATAGTGTTTAAAAAGAAAATTATAAAGTGTTACTAACTTTCTTAAGAGAAAAAAGTGGCTAAATGGCTTCAGGGACTTTGACATCTCTATTTTGAATATGTTAATTACAAATGCAGTTTCAATTAAAACTGATCTTAAAAGATTGTGTTAGCAAGAGATCTTTTTTTACCTGATAGTCCTTCTAATTAAAATAGATACTTAGATTTAAAGTCGTTCGTAAGATAGCCATGTCTCATTTAGATTGACCTTTCTACAACTAGCCCCAATTACTTAAACTTTGCATTAGGAGTTCTTTTACCACATCATTTATTTTGCTACTCTCCTAAAGGTAAAACATAGTTAAAATCTTAATTGAGTATTGCTGAATAATGCAAGGACACACCATTGATCTGTTAGGTAAAGGAGTGAAATGATATTAGGCAACAGGGAAAGGCTGAGTATGGTAATGGAAGGGCATGGCTCCACAGACTAGGGCAGCCTCATTCTCTGACTGTTGATTTGCACAGTGTGCTTTGAGCTCAGCCCCAGTTCTGAGTGTATGATAAGTAATTATCTAAGCCCATGACCCCAAAAAGTTTGGATTCAGTGAGCTCTGTTGCTTTTCCTGCCCAGCATCAATTCCCTTTTCTTCTGCTAACAGCAGACTGACTTTGCTTTCTCAATCTGCTCTGTTCAACCTTTCTTCTGCCAATGAGATGGTACCTTAAACTCAAACTGTGTCAACCCTGAGCTCTCTTCCTGAAATTTACATCTTCAGGAAAATAACACAGAATCTGAATTAAAAAAAAAAAAGATACCTGTTCTTCTCAGTTAAAATCCCTTAGTAAGACTGTTAGGGGCCGGTATTTTGATGCAGCAGGTTAAGCTCCCATCACACATTAAAGTGCCTGGGTGGAGTCTCAGCACTTCTGATTCTGACCCACCTTTTTGATAATGTACCTGGAAAAGCAATGAATTATGCCCAAGTGTTTGGGCCCCTGCCACTCATGTGGTTGACTTGGATGGAGTTCTGCCTCTTGACTAATCCTGGTTCAGACCTGGATTTTGATACCATTTGGGGAGTGAGCCAGTAGTGGGTGGGAGATATTCTCTCTCTCCCTCTCTCCCTCTCTCTGTCTCTTATACCTTCTCTTGTCCTCTCTCATCTTC
The DNA here is from genome assembly GCF_964237555.1 of Oryctolagus cuniculus. NCBI lineage: Eukaryota > Metazoa > Chordata > Mammalia > Lagomorpha > Leporidae > Oryctolagus > Oryctolagus cuniculus. The sequence goes on along the minus strand of NC_091436.1, from coordinate 13,857,332 downwards.
TCTTGTTTCTCTCTCATCCAAATAAATAAATAAATCTTATAAAAATAACTATCAGTTAGCTTCTATACGTAGATGCTTGCACTTTACATGTCTTGCCTGTTTGATTCTTTGTCTTGTTCTTCTGATCCCTTAAGCCACCACATATTCTTTCCATTTCCTATAATTCAGCTAGAGAATTAATCTACCATTAGCAACCAAAGAACTTAATAATGTAATGTCACCAAGAGGCTTGCTTAATTAAAAAATAACTATATGCATATACATTAATAATCTTTATATCTTCCTGTTGAATTGATCCCTTAATCATTATATAGTGCCCCCTCTTTGTCTCTCTTAACAGTTTTTGTGTTAAAGTTTATTTTCTCTGATATTAAGCTGGCTATGCCACTCTTTTTTCATTTCTGTTGGCTTGGTATATCTTTTTCCAGCCTTTCACTTTCAGTCTTCATGTATCTTTGCTGGAAAGATGTGTTTCTTATAAGCAGCAAATAGATGGGTTATGTTCCTTAAACCAATCAGCCAATCTGTGTCTTTTAACTGGACAGTTGAGGCCATTAACATTCAATGTGACTATTGATAAGTAGTAACTTTGCCCTGCCATTTGCCAAAGATATTTTCTAATATATGCTTTGAACTTCCTGTGGTCTTTTGCTGTGAGGTTTCCTTCCTTTACCTTCTTTCATATTGATGACCGTGCTTCTGTGCTTCTGTGTGTAACACATCTTTAAGCATCTTTTGCAGGGCCAGATGAGTGGAAACAAATTCTTTCAATTTCTGTTTGCTGTGAAAGGTCTTTATTTCACCTTTATTCACAAATGAGAGCTTTGCAGGATATAATATTCTGGGCTTTCCATGCCTAAAATACTCTTATGGGCTCTTCACCCAGATCCAAATGCCTTAAGGGCTGATTCTGAGGCCAGAGTGCTATTTAGGACATCTGCCATTCTATGAGTCTACTGTGTATCCCACTTCCCATGATGGATTGTTCTCTCCCTTTTTGTTTCTATCAGCTAGTATTAGCAGACACTAGACTTATTTGTGTGATCCCTTTGACTCGTAGACCTATCAGTGTGATCAATTGTGAGCTGAAATTGATCACTTGGACTAGAGAGTATTTTAGGCAAGGAAAGCAAAGACACCCTGGGGAAAAAAAAAGAAGACCTAAATGGAAGATCTCTGCGAGTGAGATCCCAGTGGAAAGAATGGGGCCATCAAAGAAGGAGGTATCTTTCTCTGAAGGGAGGAGAGAACTTCCACTTTGACTATGACCCTGTCAGAATAAGATCGAAGTTGGCGAACTCAAAAGGCTTCCATAGCCTTGGCAACTCATGACAAGAGCCTAGGGAGATTACTGACGCCATAAACAAGAGTGTCACATTGTTAAGTCAACAACAGGAGTCACTGTGTACTTACTTCAAATGTGGGATCTGTCCTTAGTGTTGTCCAATGTGAATTAATGCTATAACTAGTACTGAAACAGTATCTTACACTTTCTGTTTCTGTGTGGGTGCAAACTGATGAAATCTTTACTTAATATATACTGAATTGATCTTCTATATATAAAGATAACTGAAAATGAATCTTGATGTGAATGGAATGGGATTTGGAGCAGGAGATGGGAGGGGTGTGAGTGGGAGGGAAATTATGGAGGGGAAGCCATTTTAATCCAATAACTGTACCTTCAGGAACTCCTAGAACCCAAATGTTGGTTTTTTAATAGTATCCGGTAGATTCCAAACAATATTTTTTAGACTAATTTCCTCTTCTTTTCTTTGGTTTGACTGTATACTTTCCTGTGCTCTCTCTTCTAAGTCCGATATTCTCTCTTCTGCTTCACTGACCCTGTTTTAAGGCTCTCTAATGTGTTTTTCATTTGCTCTATTGAGTTCTTCATTACATTTTGATTTCTCTTCACTATCACACTTTCCTGTTCTACTAGTTTCTGCGTTTCATTTTGATTTATCCTTAAGCTTTCATTTTCACAAGAGAGATTTTTTATCCTGTCCAATAAGGAGTTATCTAGCTCAAGCAGGAAGATATAATGATTATCAATGTATATGCACCTAATTACAGGGCACCAGTTTATTTTAAAAGATTTGTTAAGGGACTTATAGGGAGACTCAGACCCAAATACAATAGTACTGGTGGACTTCAATACTCCACTCTCAGAAATAGACAGATCAACAGGACAGAAGATCAACAAGGAAACAGTAGATTTAAACGACACTATAGCCCAAATGGATCTAACAGATATCTACTGAACTTTTCATCCTACACATAAAGCATTTACATTCTTCTCAGCAGTACATGGAACCTTCTCTAGGATTGACCACATACTAGGCCATAAAGCAAGTCTCAGCAAATACAAAAGAATTAGAATTATACCATGCAGCTTCTCAGACCATAGGGGAATGAAGTTGGAAATTAGCAACTCAGGAATCCCTAGAGCATATGCAAACACATGGAGATTGAACAACATGCTCCTGAATGAACAATGGGTCATAGAAGAAATCAAAAGAGAAATCAAAAACTTTCTGGAAGTAAATGAGGATAACAACACAATATACCAAAACTTATGGGATACAGCAAAAGCAGTGTTAAGAGGAAAGTTTACAGCAATAGGCATCAGCAATAGATGCCTACATCAAGAAATTGATAAGGCATCAAATAAATGAGCTTTCAATGCATCTCAAGGATCTAGAAAATCTGCAGCAAACCAGACCCAAATCTAGTAGAAGAGAAATAATTAAAATCAGAGAAGAAATCAATAGGATTGAATCCAAAAAACATTACAAAAAATCAAAAAAATGAGGAGCTGGTTTTTTGAAAAAATAAACAAAATTGACACCCCATTGGCCCAACTAACTAAAAAAAGAAAAGACACAAATCAATAAAATCAGAGATGAAAAAGGAAACGTAACAACAGATACCACAAAAATAAAAAGAATTGGCCAGTGCCAAGGCTCAATAGGCTAATCCTCCACCTAGTGGCACCGGCACACCAGGTTCTAGTCCCAGTTGGGGCACCAGATTCTTTCGTGGTTGCCCCTCTTCCAGGCCAGCTCTCTGCTGTGGCCCGGAAAGGCAGTGGAGGATGGCCCAAGTGCTTGGGCCCTGCACCCCATGGGAGACAAGGAGAAGCACCAGGCTCCTGTCTTCGGATCAGCGTAGTGCACAGGCCGCAGCGCGCCAGCCGTGGCGGCAATCGGAGACTGAGCCAATGGCAAAAGGAAGACCTTTCTCTCTGTCTCTCTCTCTCTCTCACTATCCACTCTGCCTGTCAACAAAAAAAGGAATAAAAAGAATCATCAGAAATTACTACAAGGACTTGTATGCCAGCAGACAGGGAAATCTATCAGAAATGGATAGATTCCTGGACACATGCAACCTACCTAACCTGAACCAAGAAGACATAAAAAACCTAAACAGAAACATAACTGGGACAGAAATTGAAACAGTAATAAAGGCCCTCCCAACAAAGAAAAGCCCAGGACCAGATGGATTCACTGCTGAATTCTACCAGACATTTAAAGAAGAGCTAACTCCAATTCTTCTCAAACTATTCAGAACAATCGAAAAAGAGGGAATCCTCCCAAATTCTTTCTATGAAGTCAGCATCACCTTAATCCCTAAGCCAGAGAAAGATGCAGCACTGAAAGAAAATTACAGACCAATATCCCTGATGAACATAGACACAAAAATCATTAATAAAATTCTCGCCAATAGAATACAACAACACATCAGAAAAATCATCCACCTAGACCAAGTGGGATTTATCCCTGGTATGCAGGGATGGTTCAATGTTCGCAAATCACCACATTAACAGACTGCAGAAGAAAAACATATGATTATCTCAATAGATGCAGAGAAAGCATTCAATAAAATACAACACCCGTTCATGATGAAAACTCTAAGCACATTGGGTACAGAAGGAACATTCCGCAATACAATCAAAGCAATGTATGAAAAACCCATGTCCAGCTTCCTATTGAATGGGGAAAAATTGGAAGCATTTCCACTGAGATCTGGTACCAGACAGGGATGCCCACTAACAATACTGCTATTCAATATAGTTCTGAAAGTCTTAGCCAGAGCTATTAGGCAAGAAAAAGAAATTAAAGGTATACAAATTGGGAAGGAAGAAGTCAAACTATCCCTCTTTGCAGACAATATGATTCTTTATTTAGGGGATCCAAAGAACTCTACTAAGAGACTATTGGAACTCATAGAAGAGTTTGGCAAAGTAGCCGGGTATAAAATCAATGCACAAAAATCAACAGCCTTTGTATACACAAGCAATGCCATGGCTGAGAAAGAACTGCTAAGATCAATCCCATTCACAATAGCTACAAAAACAATCAAATACCTTGGAATAAACTTAACCAAGGACATTAAAGATCTCTACAATGAGAATTACCAAATCTTAAAGAAAGAAATAGAAGAGGATACCAAAAAATGGAAATATCTTCCATGTTCTTGGATTGGGAGAATCAATATCATCAAAATGTCCATTCTCCCAAAAGCAATTTATAGATTCAATGCAATACCAATCAAGATACCAAAGACATTCTTCTCAGATCTAGAAAAAATGATGCTGAAATTCATACGGAGGCACATGAGACCTCGAATAGCTAAAGCAATCTTGTACAACAAAAACAAAGCCGGAGGCATCACAATACCAGATTTCAGGACATACTACAGGGCAGTTGTTATCAACACAGCATGGTACTGGTACAGAAACAGATGGATAGACGAATGGAACAGAATAGAAACGCTAGAAATCAATCCAAACATCTACAGCCAACTTATATTTGATCAAGGATCTAAAACCAATTCCTGGATCAAGGGCAGTCTATTCAATAAATGGTGCTGGGAAAACTGGATTTCCACGTGCAGAAGCATGAAGCAAGATCCCTACCTTACACCTTACACAAAGATCCACTCAACATGGATTAAAGCCTTAAGTCTATGACCCGACACCATCAAATTATTAGAGATCATTAGAGAAACGCTGCAAGATATCAGCACCGGCAAAGACTTCTTCAAAAAGACCTCAGAGGCACAGGCAGTCAAAGCCAAAATTAACTATTGGGATTGCATCAAATTGAGAAGTTTCTGTACTGCAAAAGAAACAGTCAAGAAAGTGAAGAGGCAACCGACAGATGGGAAAAGATATTTGCAAACTGTGCTACAGATAAAGGATTAATAACCAGAATCTACAATGAGATAAAGAAACTCCAGAACAACCAATCCTCTTAAGTGATGGGCCAAGGACATCAATCGACATTTTTCAAAAGAGGAAATCCAAAGGGCCAACAGGCACATGAAAAAATGTTCAAGATACTAGCAATCAGGGAAATGCAAATCAAAACCTCAATGAGGTTTCACCTAACCCAGGTTAGAATGGCTCACATTCAGAAATCTACCAACAACAGATGCTGGCAAGATGTGGGGAAAAAGGGACACTAACCCACTGTTGGTGGGAATGCAAACTGGTTAAGCCACTATGGAAGTCAGTCTGGAGATTCCTCAGAAACCTGAATATAACCCTACTGTTCAACCCAGCCATCCCACTCCTTGGAATTTACAGAAGGAAATTAAATTGACAAACAAAAAAGCAGTCTGCACCTTAATGTTTATTGCGGCTCAATTCAAAATAGCTAAGACCTGGAACCAACCCAAATGCCCATCAACAGTAGACTGGATAAAGAAATTTTGGGGTATGTACTCTACAGAATACTATACAGCAGTAAAAAAAATGTAATCTGGTCATTTGCAACAAAATGGAGGAATCTGGAACACATCATGCTGAGTGAAATAAGCCAGTCCCAAAGGGACAATTACCATATGTTCTCCCTGATTGGTGACAACTAACCAAGCACCAAAAAGGAAACCTGTTGAAGTGAAATGGACACTATGAGAAACAGTAACTTGATCAGCCCTGTCCTGTCTGTTGATGAACAACTTAATAGTTTATCCCTTTTCGTATTTTTTTTTGTTCTAGTTAATACTATTGGTTGAACCCTGTAATCAACACACATTTATTCTTAGGTATTCAAATTTAACTGAAAAGTGATCCCTGTTAAATAAAAGAGTGGGAATAAGAGAGGGAAGAGATGCACAATTGGGGACACATTCAATTGGATTTGCCCCAAATGGTGAAGTTAGAAATGTGCCAGGGGATTCCAATACAATCCCATCAAGGTGGCATGTACCAATGTCATCTCACTAGCCCAAGTGATCAATTTCTGTTCACAATTGATCATAATGAAAGGACTAAGAGTCAAAGGGATCACATAAACAAATCTAGTGCCTGTTAATACTAACTGATAGAATCAAAAAGGGAGAGAACGATCCAACATTGGAAGTCAGATACACAGCAGACTCATAGAATGGCAGATGTCCTAAACAGTACTCTGGCCTCAGAATCAGCCCTTAATGCACTCGGATCTGGCTGTAAAGCCCATGAGAGTATTTTAGGCATGGAAAGCCAGGACACTCTGGAAAAAAAAACAAAACAACAACAACAAAAAACACCTAAATGAAAGGTCTCTGAGAGTCAGATCCCAGTAGAAAGAAAGGGCCATCAAAGAAGGAGGTACCTTTCTCTGAAGGGAGGAGAGCACTTCCACTTTGACTATGACCTTGTCTAAATAAGATTGAAGTCAATGAACTCAAGAGGCTTCCATAGCCTTGGCAACTCATGGCTAGAGCCTAGGGAGATTTCTGACGCCATAAACAAGAGTGTCACATTGTTAAGTCAACAACAGGAGTCACTGTGTATTTACTCCTTTTGTAGTATCTCTGTCCTTAATGTGTTGTCCAATGTGAATTAATGCTGTAACTAGTACTCATGCAGTATTGTACACTTTATGTTCTGTGTGGATGCAAACTGATGAAATCTTTTCTTAATATATACTAAATCGATCTTCTGTGTATAAAGATAATTGAAAATGAATCTTGATGTGAATGAATTGGAGAGGGAGCAGGAGATGGGAGGGGTTCAGGTGAGAGGGAAGTTATGGGGGGGGGGGAGCCATTGTAATCCATAAACTGTATTTTGGAAAATTATATTTACTAAATAAAAGTTTAAAAAAAAAACAAAAAAATAACTATATGCAATTTGTAGAATACTAGAAATGAACTTTCCCACTGTTTTCTGCAGAATGGGGCTAATGCCTGATTTGTAAGAGAATTTGTGATTTAATTGAAATTGGTTCAAACTAACAAATTGAACATAACTAGAGTCTCCTCTTACATAAATTTGGCATATTTTATTTCCAAGCACAAAAATTATTTTTCAAATTTTTGTTGATATTAAGAGAATAGATTTCATGTATTTCATTTATTGATATAATTCAAAGAAGATAACCATAACTCCCTCTCTCCTTTCATCCCCCTCTTTCCTTTGTTTCTTTTTTTCTTTAATTTTTGCAATGAAATAATTTCCATTTTTGTTGAAAAAAGTTATTTTTAAAAAAATCTATATATTACTTTAGATTATAACAAGTGACACCATTGGAAAGCCTAAAATTCAGAATAATCCTAGGAAATATAAAATATGAATGATAGTGAGCTGATCAAGGAGCAAGAGTAAAGGAAGTCCTGGACTACAACAACTCCATAACAGTAATTCAAGAAATAATTAGAATAAAATAAGAAAAAAGACTTGAGTCAGTCTTGCAGTGATTTAAAATTATTAATAAAGTATTGATTTGGAAGAGCTGGGCCAGCTGAGTCCTCAGATGGTAGCAAAAATATTTTCCCGAGATTAATACCCTAAGAAAGTAGCTTTAAAAGATGCTAGAGAATGTTATAACTATAAGGAAGTGGCACTCAAGCTGTTCACTACCAAGACGCAAAAGAAAGCATAGGACAAAGCAGCTATGTATTTGCTTTGACAAAGGGAATTCCAGGAAGGGGGTTTTCAATTGAAAAGAAGATATTGTATTCAAAGAAAAGATATAGAGCTCCCCTCTTCAGCTAAAAGAAGATGTAAGTGTTAGAGTAAACCCCCTGATGTCAGAAAGATTGAACTAAAAGGGAAAAAAAAAACTATAACATGGTGAAATTTCAGAATTCTAGAGACAAGGATAAAAATCTAAAACTTCCTGGGGGAAAATGAATTTTTACAAAAGAAAAAATCATCAAACAGCCATTAACCACACTGTGAAATATAAGGCAATAAAATAATATCTCCAAAAATCTGATCATTGCATTTAAATCAAATCAAATGCTCAACCAAATTAACGCAAAAGTACAAAAATGTTTTCCAATTTGTTCTTTCATTTAACAAATGTTTATTGACTGCCCATTGTGTTCTTCTTGGCAGGAGCCCTTAGGCAAATACCTGTAAGCAAAAGATATAAAATTCCTCCCTTCATAAACCTTGTATTATAATAAATACATAGCACGCTATATGGTTGTTCTAATTACTGTGTTATCCAGTAAATTACTCCCGAAGTCAGGGACCTAATGGCCATTTAGTATGCTCAGGTATTTTGGAGTGTGGGCAGAGCACAAGGACTATTCCATGACATCAGGAGTTTATGCTAGAAGGTGGCCAGAGATTGGGGTCATCTGAAACTCATTCATCATGTCTGGTGTAAGGTTGCCTCTCTGTTATGACCCTTACTGGGCATGCCCTCATGGAGACTTTCCATCTTGATCTGCACTTATTTACAACATCCTTAGGGTTCAGAACATGATACTGTTAGGTAGGAAGTCAGATATGAGCTTATGTGTGTGTGACAAAAGCCTAAAGAAAAGAAATCTATGTCTAGCATATGCATCTGCATCTCAAAGTCATCCCAGTAATGTTTCAGGGGCAGCCCAGTATTCACATCCTTCCCTCCCCCCTCCTACCCGATAACCTGCCAGGTGGGGGTCCCTGTCCCTTCTATCTGACAATCTTCCATAATCTTCCAGATGCATCCCAGTATCTGCATTTCAAATACCCTGCTCCAGATCCTGAGGCTTCTTCCTGTCTGATACCTTTAAGGGAAAACTCAGATAGGAGCTTCTTAATATTTACATCCATTAAATCCTTTGTTTTAGGAGATGTGTGAAGACAAAGACCCACCTCCTTAAAAACCCCGGGCCTCAACCGAACTGCGTGCTCAGCCCTCTGCCTCTATGCTGAGCCACCTGCCTGGCCTGGCCTGACCAGGTGTACTCCACTCAACCATGTAACCTCGCTCTTCCCCCAGTCCAAGCGACTGGGCGCTCTCTCTCAGGTTCTGTCTGAAGAGGTGCCCATCCGTTCTTCTGGATGTCCCTTCCCTAATAAACCTTGCTATTTTACCTTCCACTACTCTCTATCTCAAACCTGAATTCTGTCTTGGGCAAAGACAAGAACCTTGCCATTCACCGGTAACAATACCTTCAAGTTGAAGTCCCTTTATGTAACTGGTTGTTTTAAAAAACTGAAGATGAAAGAAAGTCATTCTCTTTTTTGTTAATATTTTATTTATTTATCTGAGAGGCAGAGTTATGGACAGAGAGAGGGAGAAACAGAGAGAGATGTCTTCTGTCCCCTGGTTCACTCCCCGAATGGCCACAAAAGCTGCAGCTGGGCTGATCTGGAGCCAGGACCTTCTTCTAGGTCTCCCATGTGAGTGCAGGGCCCAAGCACTGGGGCTGTCTTCCAGTGCTTTCTCAGGCCACATGAAGACAGCTGGATTGGAAGTGGAGTTCTAGGATGCTAACCTGGCATCATATGCACTCTCTGACCTTCCCATTTTCTCCCTTGCATCAGGCCATAAAATATTTTTTAATTTCTTTAATTAATTAATTTTTAAGGGATAAAAATTTCTTAAATACAACTTTAGGAATATAGTTATTCCCATCATACCTGCCCTCCCACCCCTCCTCCTCCTCCCTTTCCCCTTCCCAGTTCTATAAATGTAAACAACTCAAGGTTTAAAACCAATTATTGGAGTTCTTTCACAACCAAAAACAACTGCCTAGCTATACCAATCATTTAAGTAAAATTTAACCAAAAGCAGAGCAATATACTCTATGACTATGTCCACAAGAAAGTCCTCTTTCACACGTGTCCCAGTGTATGTACCTAGTAAATCATGAGCAAATGCATCTCACACTACTCACAATTCAGACACGTCTTAGAGAGCCACATCCTCCTCTTCCAAGACAATTTCCTCAGAAGATTAGTCACCAGGACAGTAATGTATTTGTATGCTCTCATCTCAGTTTGCATTCATGCATAAAATGACTGGATATTGAAATGTATTGACCAATGTCTATATTACATTCAATCCCCAAGGCAGAGAAACACTAAATAATTTTGCCATACTAAGAAAGTATTGTGTCTGCATTTTAAATTTGTTTCATGCAGTAATGCCCTCAGGATATCATCACAGAACCTATCAAAAAACATTTAAGGAAATTAAGTGCTACATGCCTAAAATATCTCAAAGAGATAAATTTCTATTAACTTTCCAAACTTAAATATGTAATCTCTATATTATTTGTTCCAAATTTCAAAATGCTGCAATATAATCAATTTAACATCTATGATGAAGTAAAATCAAAGACCAAATTTAATCCCAAAATATTTTCTATTTATCTAGTAATTCAAGCAACTTTCACCGTTCTTGGAACCTTTAGAAAAAAATGGACTTGATTTTCCCAGTTTTACCCAAGATGTTACTTCTAATAAGTATCCCCTATTTTTAGTAAATTATTAAGTGTTCAATCAATTAGAAAACAATTTTGAATTAAGTACAGCTAAGCATAACACTAAAATTTTAATAATACATATACTTTATGTTCACTTTCTGGAACATCAGTATAGATAAAGGCTCATATAAGTTGCTACATTTCATTAAGATTTCCAATTGTGGAGTTTTATCCAACAGGATTACATAATTTTGAGTAGCAGAATATGATTCTGGCTTAAGGGAAAGAGAATTTATAGGAAGCATATGAGAAACTCAGGAAAACAACAGAAGGCTCGGAGAGTAGACAATGCCCCAGGTAGCATTGTAGTCAAGAATCAGGAATCACAGACAAATACTCAGGCTCCTGTTTGGAGATCTGCGTTCTTTGCTTTTTTCTTTGCAGAATTAAAATTCCCTGACCCGCAAAAGCCCTTCAGCTGGGGAAATGTACTCACTCAAAAGGAAACATTCCAGCAATAAAGAAAAGAGATGTTGTTTTCTGTTATTTTGCAACTGAAAGAACTCCTCTGAGGATATGTCTTATAAATTACTGTAAGTGTGAAAGTGGACAGCAACTACACACAGGTCTCATCAGCATAGGAGGACTGCTACTGGGTTCTCACTTCTAGGGGGCATTATCGCTTCAGGTCTTAGAGGGATGCCCAGGCAGCCCTTGACTGGGAGGACATAAGGTTACACAAAATATTCATTGAAAAAGGGAAGGAAAGTATGCTTATTTTGGTGTAAAAGTTTTGAAATCCAAGCACAGTTTTTTTTCTTGCTATCCATTTTATGAACTATTTTTATTACTTATTTGTATGCATGGATTTCAAATTTGTTTTGTACCAAAACAAACTTACCTTAATTCCACTTTCCTTGAGTTTTTTTTAAAATCCCCTCATATAGATCTCTTGATATAGAAAATCAATGTATATCAGAGTCTGTTTCATGTATACCCAAAGATGTCACTCTTTCCCTTAAATCAATTATGCAAATATACTAATTATACTAAGACAATCATTCAAAGGCAAAGCAGGAAATGCTTTCTAACCAATACAATAGAACTTGAAGATGTGCTGTGAAGGCCCTCAAAACAGAGCCTAGAAAAATGTAAGTTATTCTTAGTGACTTTTCAGTTATAGCAGAGAGAAGCATGATCAAGAACTCCTCAATCATTCCTTCAAAATTAAAGGTGGAAATACAGGTAATGGACCTTTCCTACTTTGATTTCAATATTTTAACAAGACCAAAAGCAGGGGCCAGTACTGTAGAATTATCTGATTCTATTATATTCACTTACTTCAAATACTTTTAATCTATTTGGAAATTATATGTTTTCAAGTTACTTTATTTTCCTATAAATTTTGGTCATTTTCAGATGTGTCCATTGTTAATGCAAATCCTGTTAAATTGCTATTTGGTTGTATATATTAGCAATTCTTTTCATTTCATTCTTATAGGAATCATATATGCCATCAAACGTCTTCTTAATCCTCTCTTATTTCTTGGATTGCATTTCTTTTTAGAGCTTTTAACCAAATCTCTTTCCTCTGAATTTTCTGAAAGATTCATATATAAACTAGGGTACCTGCATAAATTTGTGGAATCTTAACTTAAAAGCACAATTTTAACAGTATATATTTTATGTACATTTATACAATAAGGGAATCTTAACTACATTATTTAAAAATGTTTTACATTTACTTTTATACATAAACAATGATGGAAGCTCTGTGGCATAGTAGATTAAGCCTCAACCTGCAGTGCTGGAATCCCATTTGGGTGCCAGTTTGTGTCCTGGCTGCTCTCTTCCGATCCAGTTCTCTGTTTTGGCCTGGAAAAGCAGAGGAAGATGGTCCAAGTCCTTGGGACCCTGCACCCAAGTGGGAGACCTGGAAGAAGCTCCTGGCTCCTGCCTTTGGATCAGCCCAGCTGCAACCTTTGAGGCTATTTGGGGAGTGAACCAGAGGATGGAAGACCTCTCTCTCCGTCTCTCCCTCTGTCTGTCTATAACTTTGACTCCCAAATAAATCAATAAATCTTTAAAAAAAGATGGAAATTCACTCTGATTTTATGGATATGTTGAATATTCTTCATCTGTGTTAACCATTTAATCAGAAATGTTGCAGCACGAAAAATTTTTTTTTTTTGATAAAAGAGAACAACACTGGTTATTTTGAGACCTATGTTTCATTAAACCTACAGTATATTTTCCAAAGCCCATGGAACTCCTACTATTAATTAGTTATAATTTGTTTTTGAGTAATTCAAGTCTTCCCTTGTCATATCCCTTAATGAATTACAGACCTACACAACAACATATGTTAATTTAATTTTACTAGAACAGCATCATGATGATTTTTTTATTGTTACTGACACACTGATAATTGCAAAATCAGGGTCAACTTTAATGGTGTATTGACTTGAATGAACATTCATCAAGAATCTGCACCAAGTTTGGGGCAAAGAAAGAGGTTAAAAATGAGTAAGACAGGGGCTGGCGCTGCGGCACAGTGGGTTAAAGCCCTAGCCTGAAGCGCCAGCATCCCATATGGGCTCCGGTTCTAGTCCAGGCTGCTCCTCTTCCAATACAGTTCTCTGCTATGGCCTGGGATGGCAGTGAAAGATGGCCCAAGTCCTTGGGCCCCTGCACATACGTGGGAGACCTGGAGGAAGCTCCTGGCTTCAAATCGGCGCAGCTCTGGCTGTTTCAACCATCTGGGGAGTGAAACAGCAGATGGAAGACATCTCTGTCTCTACCTCTCTCTGTGACTCTGTCTTTCAAATAAATAAAATAAATCTTTTAAAAAATGAATAAGACAAAGTCGCTCCTCTTAAGTAGCCAATTTTCAAGATTGGTAAGATTTATATATGAAGTACATATACAACCATGTATGCAAGCAACCAACTAGAAGACATTGAGAAAGTGTTACACAGAGGAACTAAAGGGTCATGAGAGTGTACAAATGGGAACACTTTACATTATATTTATGCGTCATTTTAACTTTTTAAAAAATATATAATAATTAGAGCCCAAGAATGGTTTATCTTGGTTCATGATTTCAGAGGTTCATAGTCCAAATCTGGCAAGAAATATTTGTCCATCTGGTGAGGCTAGAGAGTGACAAGGGTGGAGCTTGTACAGAAGGATTACAGGGGTCACAGGAAGCAGAGCCAGGGAGCACATTTCCATATCTACGTAATCTCTCTTTCTAAAGCCACCATGATTGTATCTCGAAGACCCCAGGCAACATCTGGATCCAGTCTAACCACTTCCCATGGTAACCACCCCACCATTTGATACCACGATTGTATTAAGTTCCTGATCTGGAAGAGGAGATGTCTCTTCAACAGACTGATTTCATTTCCCTTGGATATATGCACACTAGTGGGTTACATTTTATTTTTTATTTTTTTTGTGAACTCCCATCATGCTGCAAATACTTCTATTTATTTAAAATGCACAATGACAGAAAAACCCAGAGAGAGGTAGAGAAAGGACTTGCATCTGCTGGTTTACTCCCCAAATGGCTTCAGCAGCTTGGGTTGGGCCAGGCAGAAGCAAGGAGCCAAGAACTTTATCTGGGTCTCCCATTACTGTGACAGAAACCCAAGTGCTTGTGTCATCATTGGCTTCCTTTTAGGTGCATTAGTAGGAAGCTGGATCAGAAGCAGAGGCGGAACTCAATTCCAGGCCTTCCAATATGGGATTTGGGTGTCACAAGCGGCAGGCTAATCCACTGTGCCTCACTGTGCCTCACTATCCTCCCTGAAAATATTTGAATTTAAGAAGAAAGCTTTTAAATACATTTTCCAAATGTTGTGATATTTATTGATTGAGTTAAAGTAAAATGATAATGGGAGGGGCTGGCACTGTGGTGCAGCTGGTTAATGTCCTGGCCTGAAGCGCCGGCATCGCATATGGGCGCCAGTTCAAGACCCAGCTGCTCTACTTCTGATCCAGCTCTCTGCTATAGCCTGAGAAAGCAGTAGAAGATGGCCCAAGTCCTTGGGCCCATGCACCTACGTGGGAGACCCGGAAGAAGCTCCAGGCTCCTGGCTTTGGATCAGCACAGTTCCAGCCATTGCGGCCAATTGGGGAGTGAATCATCGGATGAAAGACCTCTCTCTCTCTCTCTCTTTGCCTCTCCTCTCTCTGTGTAACTCTGACTTTCAAATAAATAAATAAATCTTTTTAAAAAGTGATAATAGGAGAAATCATTCACTGGACCCTTGTTTTCCACAATAAGGGAGACTTTAAGTATGATAAAACTAGGTAGGGAAAAAGAATTAATTAAGTTACAGATGAAAAGAGGGGCATATGATTATCTTCTTAGAATTTTATTTATGAAATACATGAATTCTGTGCTATTTATATTAATAAAAATTTAGAAAGAAAATATCCTAAATTGAAATAATATATCATTTATTCATTTATAGCAATTGACTCAGAGGTCATCTATGTATTCTACATATCTAGCTAATATTTTTGGAACTTTAGAAAATTTTCTCTGGAAAAATGAGGTGTCCATTTGATAAATCTTATTCACAATCACACTAAACTTGAACACAGAAGTCAGGAAACCTTTACTATATAACTTGCATTCTGCAGTTAGAGAGAGAAAGAGAGAGAGAGATCTAGTCCTTCTTACTAAGTAAAAACACAGGATGTTTGTATTAAGCCATCAACTCTAGCCACTGTTTACTGAGTTTGTTTATTTTTTGAGAAGTCTAAGTATTCATTGGAATGAATACTTCAATAAAGCGACTTGAAGATAGTAACAAAATAAAACATCCATTCACCAGTTGTATTTCATTTGGGTCATCACCCTCTGAGTCTGAGCTTACCATTGTGTAAAAAAGTGACGATTTCATAGCCTCATTAAGGAAAGTGAATGGGAATAATATACATTGTAAACTCTAGAGAGCTGCTCTAAACTCCTATCATTCAGTAAGTCAGTCACAAACTCTATGCCAGATAGCCAAGGTTCTACCGTCATTAGTGTGACTTGGATGTTCCACGAACCTAGGCAGTTTATTTAATCCACAGTAACTCAATGTCTTACCTTTAAAACAAAGATTAACATAAAATCTCCCCAATATGCGTTTCATGAAGATTAAACAAGGAAATTTGCATAAACCTAATGTCTAGTGATCAAGACATTAACATGTCCCTTAGCTGGGCTAAACTTCAGATGGATTTCTTCCCAACTCCAGGACCCTGATTTCCTTTTTGTTTGTTGGTTTGTCTGTTTTTACAGCAATTACTTTAGAAAACTTTCTATATTAAATTCTTTCCTTGACCCATAGAGTTACAGCAAATCTTCTTTCAGCATCTTGTAATTTTTACAACTCTGGGATGTCTTTCTTAAAAACCTGGGGGACAACCCTTTAGAAGTAATCAGAGATGGCACCCCATGGAATGTAAGAGCCTAAAGCTGGCAAGCAACAATTAGCAAATCACCCTAATCAATCATGCCAAATGTTGTCTAGTATTTTCTCACTAGCTTCCTCCTCTGTTTCAGTAGGATTGAGTTCAGTATCAATCCTTTATTACAACAACGATGAACAAAGTTTTCCATGCCTATTTAACTTTTCCAGAGTTGTTTTTCATTCCTACTAACATATTATAACAATATGCTATTATTGTCATTAGTGCAGTAAAATATTAATGATGCCACACTTTACATGAATAAAAAGATGCCTAAAATCTAAACACATTTGTTTGTGATTCTGTGTCCAGTTGTTTGTTAATGACTGGCTTTCTAAATTGGCTAAATTAGAAGACTATATTTAACTCTGTTCTTCAGCTTTTACAAACTCACTTCAAAATAGAAAGAAAAGTGTTGAAATAATATGTTCAGGTTGGAGCTGTATTTAATTCTTTGAATTAGAATCTCTATATGAAGAACATAAGACATGTTCTAAATATTTTCTCGGGAAGCTTTTGACATTAAAAGAAACAAAGCAAAATATCTACTAGGGGACTGGAAGGAAAAGAGAATAAAGAACTGAGATAAAAAGATACATCCAGTGTTACAGAAGAAAAATTCCCTTTGAGATTATTTTTTAGTATAATTGCAATTGTGATTAAACCGCAAACCTTTTTTTTTTTTTTTTCTGCTATACTTTATCACTGGAGTTTAACACTACTGGGGAGGTTTCACCCTCCTTGCTTATGATGGGATGTGAGCTTTACAGAGATAGCAATATTGTCTTTCTAACTTGCAAATTTACAATAACTGTCTCTGGGTCTTGCATGCAATGGTCAATTATTATATATTTATTTAATATAATTGAAAAGATAGAAATATATTTTTGAAAATTCAGGGGAAAAGGAAGCAGCGTCATGATCACCAGTCAGAAATATCAAGAAAAATACATACATGGTCCTAACTTCTCCAACAATTGCTTGTCCATAGCCTCCCTCATATGTTCTCAAAACAAATGTGAACTACAGAAACATCGTCAGGTTCTAGCTTAATTATCATCACTTTTAATGATACACAGTGCTTTTGGGGTAAGAAGAATTTAAGCAGGAGAAATATCTACATGACAAGCAAGCTAAATTATCTCATTGAATTCTTCTTAGTTTAGTATGAATGCAAAATTCTTAGATTGTTCACAATCAATACAATGCATCTATCTTCTTATTTATGCTTCTATGTTAATTTGTAATGTAGAAGTATCAGCTATTCAGAACAGTGTTGGAATGTTTAAACCTGACTTCTAATGAGCTAAGAGAGTGTTAAAAATCAACTAGTTTTATATATGTGGGTGGGTGTCTGTATGTACAAGTCATGATGTTGATAGATTTTTATTTTTACAGTGACAAATGGGCAATGAAAACTAAAATTGCAAACACTTTTATTTTGTAGAAATATATATTCAGACTTATATTTCCAAGAAGCCAAGTAGGAAAGGGCATTTGGCCTAGCAGTTAAAATGCCCGCATCCCACACTGGAGTATCTATTCCTGGCTCCAGTTCATGATTCCAGATTCCTGCTGCTGCAGACTCTGGGAGGCAGCAGTGATGGGAAGCCACTGGATTTGTCCATCCACAGGGGAGACCAGGATTGAGTTCCCAGCCCCTTGCTTTTACCTGACCCATTGTTGCCATTGGAGGCATTTGGAGCAGACGGGAGCTCTCTCTTTCTCTCTCTCTGTGTCTCCTTGTCTTTGTCTCTCTGCCTTTGAAATAGCTAACTTTTTATAAAGTCAGCATTATATGATACTCGATTGATAACTTTGCATATTTTAGAAGAAAAATAACAATTTTAATATGGTAATCATGTAGTTTTCACACATAATTAAAATATATTTAATTTTTTTTGTTCCTTGGATACATTTTTTTCAATCCTTTAGATCATTAAAAATGTTTCTGGGTCAATACAGTTATAAAAATAAAAAAAATACAAGAATAGAACTAAAGAACTGAAAGAGAAAACAGAAAATTTTCAGAGACAGTGTGTTCTCATTTTACAAATTATAACAAATGAAAGCAAGTTTTTAATAAGCATGGTTAATATGCAATTTAAGGAAAAAGCTTTACTAATTGTTTATTTAATGAAGATTTAATTACCAACCAGAGAATGAACATAAACAAGAAAATTATTCCCATCAAATTCAGTATTAGCTGGGTCAAATGAAATCTCTGCTGTGCCAAATTTTTGCTAAATGAAGATGTACATATTGATCAAAATAATGAGCATAAAGAAAGAATGGTTTATATCAAGTTCATAACTCAGAAGTAGCCATGGCTTGCCCACTAGAAAATGAAGAAAATTATACTCATGTATTCAGCACAATAAAAGAGGAACATGGAGTCTTTACTGTTTTACTCAATTGTTTGATGACAATCCAAGAAAATAGTTTCCATTTTCTTGTGACAATGTAAGAATTTTTCGAGTAAATCAAATTAGTGATTTTCCATTGGATGAGCATGAAGGAAAATTAACACTTTAAAGTCATTTACTTCAACATTTTTCAAGTGCAGAAACAACACAAACTGGCTTTATAGTTTAAATCTAAAATTCCAAGTTCTAAGCTAAAAGACAAAAGAGTCTGGCATAAAAAGTACTCAATAAATATAAATAACCACTTAGTTAGCACTTTAAAATCCTATGTGGTTTGTAAGACCTCTGTTTCTCAGATATATGAAAGCAGATTCAAGAATTCAGGTAACCCTTCCAAAATTCTAAATTTGTAAGCTGCTTTCAAAGTAATATGTATATATATTTAAAATGTTTAAGTCCATAATCAATATTTTCTTCTATGAATTTCATTCACTTGTCTGCTATCATTTCAGGGAAAAGTTTAAAGTACTTACTACATGCATTTCACAGAACAAATCTTTCAAATGTGTTTGTGATTATTTTAAATGTTTGTGGATCTCTGTAATAGCAATTTAGTAGGAAGAATATTTTATTTAAACTCAGAAGACCTGATCTTGAGTTCTAGTCTGATGGATGAACGAAGCTAAATAATGTTACTTTTAAAACTATACAAATTTAGGGGCCAGCATTGTGGCGTGGGAGGTTAAGCATCTGCCTGTGACAATTGCATCCCATGTTGGCACCAGTTTGAGTCTCAGCTGCTCCACTTCCAATCCAGATCTCTGCTATGGCCTAGAAAAGCAGTGAAAGACGGCTCAAGTGCTTGGGCCCCTGCACCTGCGTGGGAGACCCAGGGGAAACTCCTGGCTCCTGGCTTCAGAGCTGCCCAGCTTTGACAGCTGCAACCATTTGGGGAGTTAACCCAATGGACAGAAGGGTGGAAGATTCCCTCTCTCACTCTCTCTCTCTCTCTCTCTCTCTCTCTCTCTATGTGTGTGTTTGTGTGTGTCTTAATCTATCTCTATCTCTATCATCTCTGTCTCTATATCTCTGCCTGTCTCTCTCAACTCTGCCTTTCAAATAAATAAATAAATCTTTAAAAAAGAAAAAAAAATTACTGTGTATACTGTGTAAGGAGAAAGATTTTGGGGAAGAGAGGGAGGGCATTGTGGTGCAGTGGTTAAGCCACCACTTGGGACACCCTAATCTCATATTAGAGTTTCTGGAATCAACTTCCACCTTGACTTCTGATCCAGCTTCCCTCTAATGCTCATCCTGACAGGTAGAAGATTATAGTCCAAATACTCGGATCTAGTTCACTCATGTGGGAAACCCTGATGGAGCTCCCTGCTCCTGGTTTTGACTTGCCTGCTCCCAGCCAATATGGCATATGGGAAGTGAAACAGCAGATGGGAGATTCATTCTCTCTCTCTCTCTCTCTCTCTCTCTCTCCCTCTCCCCTCAAATAAATAAAAACGAAGATAGAAAAGAGTCTTAAGCCAGGATGATAATCCTAGTGAACTCGTGCATTACAACTGTCCTTATAAAAGGAGAGTAAGAGAAGAAAGCAATGTGACCATGAGGCAGAAAGTGATTGGAAGTGGCTATGGTGAGGCCTTTGGACGTGAGGAAAAGGGCCATGAGTCAAGGACTCCAAGTGATTTCTAGTTGCTCGGCAACACAAGGAAACAGGCTCCCCACAACAGCCTCTAGAGGGAACATAGCCTGCACATACCTTGATTTTTAAGACTTCTGACCTGCAGAACTGTAAACTAATATATTTTTGTTGCTTTAGGCCACCAATTTTGTTGTAATTTGTCATAACAGCAATAGGGCAGGATCCCAACACAGGACCAGGGTGAAAAGCGGAGGAATCAAATCTATTTTGAAGAGTTCTGGTGGCTGTCAAACATGATCATGTGTTTGAGAAACCTTTGTGACCCCTGAAATGCTAAACAAATACTACCCTTTATTACATAGCCTAGGAAACTTTAACCTCTGGGGTTGAGACCAAGATATGTAGAAGGAAACGGCTTTAAAGTTCCAAAAATCAACAACTTGGAAAAGCAACTATGTTATCAACATTAAGCATTTCAGCAGTAGTGAGCAGCCCAGAGGCACTCTTGCTTTCTTCATATCCTGGTGACAGACATGTAACAAGTAAGATGCCACAGGTCAAGGCTTGTTGGGGAACCAGGTCAGGCCTCATTAGGTGGAAGTACTCACTATCTGGCTGTAGCAGAATAAACTGGCTTCTATTCTGTTATGCCAAACCTCTTCTTCAGAGCTGTCTGTTTTAGGAACCTGAGATAATGAGAGTATTCTGGGAGCAGACACCTGAGCAATTAGCAGTCAAAGCATGAACACATGTGGCCACCAACTGCCTGCACCTGATTAAATGTCATTATGCGCTGTATTCCAGTAACTGAAGTATTCCAGTATTTCATTAAATAACTCTCAGGGTAATGGCTTGTGCTTGAATGAATATACTCTCAAACACCACAAAAATGTTCGATTTTTTTAAAATATCAGTTAGCCATCAGTGTTTCTTTAATACATTTGCTTTCACAATTTAATAAAAAATAAACACTGAAAAGTGAAGGAATTTATATGGTTAGTTCACTAAAATAAATCCTGCCCAATAGTTCCTGTTTCCAGCAAATACCTTCAAGGATCTTTAGATTTCAAGTTACTTTTAATCCTGGCTCATTTTCCAGAGACATAGACTTGATTTCACAGAAATAGTCTAACAAATTCCACTTCTGAAGTTTTCAAGAAGAATGTTCCCATTTTCTCCTTTTCATTTTTTCTTCTCCCTTCTTCCTAAATCAGAAACATATAATAAAAGAAAGACACCATGGAAGAGGTGGTGTTGAATGGAACAATGGAAGAATCATTCTAGTTGTTTTCATTTCCATGTTGAGATCTGCTATGGATACTTCTCAACTGAAATTCTTCACCTTGCACTTTTTTGTGATACTGGAAGTTAGGATAATTGTTGAATGTTTTTAGTATTGTGTGGAAATTGAGAATATGCACCCAAAAAAGAAGAAAAATGAAACTAGAATAAAATGGATATTTTTAAATGTATGCTAAAGTTTTGCCAGGAGACTATAGTTTTCTCTCTACAACATTTAATAGATTTAACTAAATTAAACTGCAAGAAGAACTGAATTGGACGCTTATGGAGGCATTTTACAAAGAATGGCTTGAGGGTTACTGGTGGACTTTCAACCTCTCACTCTGCTATCTCAGGTCTGGAGTCCACCAGATTTTACACAAAGTATAGATATCATTTGGTTCTGCTAAGCATTTTGTTCTATGCCAAAGACTCTCAGAATCCTACTGGAGATACAAGTTTATATCCTTCAACAATGTAGCTGCAAGCCAAAATCCAATTGGGTACAATCCTTCTCCAAGAGATCTGAGACCAGATGGTAGAAATCTTGTATACCAGGAAGTTTCTCTGATGGTGCTGTGGTTGCTCATTTTCTCAGGTAGAAAAATGTCTGTGAGTACTTACTCAAATAGTTAAAAAATAAGTTCTAGCTAATTAGTCTATAAGAGAAATAGAATATTGACATAAAAGAAACAGAGAGACAGGCTCTCCAAAGCAGAGTTGCTTCAGAGTGAGTGACAGAAGATTGCAATCTGGGAGTCTTGTGCCATGGCAACCATGGTGGGAATCAAGGAGCCAGGTTTACCCTGGGAGACAAAGGAAGGCAAGGATGTTCAGAGCAAAATGGAGAGGGTTACATAAGCTGTTTGAGACCAGGAGAATATTGGTTGAGAGGTTGCCATCAGTTCATTAGTAGAGAGGATGTCAGGCAAATGTTTTTAAAGTTCAGCTTAGGAACGTGGCTGGCCTGTGACTCATGTGGCAAGCTGTGGTTTGGTGATAATTTTTTTTTTTTTTTGGCAAAATTGCATGTCAAGACCCTTTAGAAAATCTTTGTAACCAATTTTTTTTTTTTTTTTTTTTTTTTTTTTTTTTTTTTTTTTTTACCATATGCATGTGTGCATGAGGCTTGAGACTGTGGAACCTCCTAGCTTTAATTTTTGTTGTTAGAGTTTGACACCAGTGACTCCATTTTGATTCTAACAACTTCACAGGAAAGATAGTTGAACAATGCAAATCACAACTTTGCATTTCATGTTATGGCTCAAATGTTACAAACTTTGTTCAGTTTCCAAGAAATGCCTGTAACCCCATCATTTACCATTTCTTTCTTTGAGCTTGAGAAAGAATCAAATACATATAATATGCCAAAGCTGTGTGTAAAGCTACATAGAATTCTTTTCAATTAAATACAGAACTAGACCAAAAAGAATCTTAATTACATGTGATTTTCTACTTTGCAATGTTATCAATTAACTATAATTTAATTATATCAGGAAAATAGTACCGTAGATTATAAGATACTGTTGTGGATGGCAGGTCCCTGGTTCTCACCTCTGAAGCAAGAATAAATGCTAGGGGGCCGGCGCCGCTGCTCACTAGGCTAATCGTCCACCTGGCGGCTCCGGAACACCGGGTTCTAGTCCCGCTTGGGGCGCCGGATTCTGTCCCAGTTGCCCCTCTTCCAGGCCAGCTCTCTGCTGTGGCCAGGGAGTGCAGTGGAGGATGGCCCAAGTGCTTGGGCCCTGCACCCCATGGGAGACCAGGAGAAGCACCTGGCTCCTGGCTCCTGCCTTTGGATAGGCGCGATGCGCCGGCCGCGGTAGCCATTGGAGGGTGAACCAACGGCAAAAGGAAGACCTTTCTTTCTGTCTCTCTCTCTCTCTCTCTCACTGTCCACTCTGCCTGTAAAAAGTAAAAAAAAAAAAAAAAAAAATTAAAAAAGAATAAATGCTAGGATTAGATGTAGGTAGAGACCAGCAGAGATGCAGGATTTATTTACATACAAAAGGAAAGCACACACTCAGGATGAACTGAAAGCATACTCAGGAGAGAGCTGTACTCGATGTGCTTTGCCCCCATCCCTTTTTATGGTCTGGAGGCATATGTGTGCTGTCTGGTGCAAGGTTTAATTGATTATTCAAAGAGGGTAGGGTTTTGGGAGGGGCTTGCATACCATTCATTTCTTCATCCATTTTAGGAAAACTGAAAGCCATCATGCCATCACATTCATTGTGGGAGTAGGTGAGTAAACAATGATAGTTTATTATAATGTCCTTATATTGAGCTAAGGGTGTCACAGAGAGGCAGATGGTAGCCATCACGGTTATGTTTTGTCGGAACTGGTTCTAAGTAGTGATACTGTGGAAGCTGAATTTTTTGCTACACAGAAGGGGGTGTGATGGGTGGGGTGGAGGGATGCTTCAGTGCAAGAAGGGGCTAGCAACTGTAGTCCTCCTTCCTAACTAAGACTTAATAACTAAGTCTAACTAACTTAGTCTTAGTTATTCTTTCTTAGTTATTGAATTTAATGCAAGTTACTGCTGTGGTCCTGACTGATAAAATGACCCCTGTTCTTCTAGAAACGAAATGATATTACCGAGGAGTTCATTCTTATGTACCAGGGCTGATCCAGATGACATTAAGGTAAACCAAATACTGCTGACATTTAATGAATATTTAAATTCCAGCAGTTGTATCCCAGCATAAATATCAAGTTGTATTCACCCATGCTTATATACTATCATTAACTACTATGTTATCTATATGAAATATCCATACTTTTGTCCTTCTCTATCCTTGAGTCACTCATTTCTCTGATCTTCAGCTTCAAAACTAAAAATAAATGAAAGAAAATGATTCTCTGTGTTATGAGTCTCATATCCAAGATGAGAATATGGATCAATGGACATGTTATACTCCCACAAGCAATGGGACAAAATTCTCCTCCCTCTGGCAAGCCTCAAAAAAGTGTAGATATTATAAGACATTCTTTTTAATTATAGTTAAGCTTCAATGGGTAGTTAAGCTCATGTCTTGGGCAAATGTCACAGCAATGCTGAACCTGTGACTTAAAATGATAAAACTTGCAGAACCTTTAATGTAAATCATTAAGCAAAGAGACATGAGTAGTGCTGCAGTAGTAATTACTAACACCGGGGGGCTGGCCATGCAGCATAACGAGGAAAGCCGCAGCCTGCGAGGCCAGCATCCCAAATGGGCATCAGTTCATGGTCTGGCTGCTCTACTTTGGATCGATCTGGCTCCCTGCTAATGGCCAGAAAAACAGCAGAAGATGGCCCAGGAGTTTGGGCCCTGTCATCTATGCAAGAAACCTGGATGGAGCTCCAGTGTGGGCTTCAATCTGGCCCAGGCCTGGCTGTTGCAGCCATCTGGGGAGTAAACCAGTGAATGGAAAATCAATCTCTCTCTCTCTCTCTCTCTCTTTCTCTCCCCCATCTCTCCCTCTCTCTCTCTTTTCTCTTCTATCTCTATCCCTTTCCCTCTCTCTTTGTAATTCTTTAAAAATAAATAAATCTTTTTTAAAAAAATAAAAAAACACTAGCATCAGGATTTATCATTTCTTTTTTTAAGATTTATTTTATTATTTGAAAGGTAGAGTTACAGAGAGAGACAGGGAGGAAGGGAGAGACAGAAAGAAGTCTTCCATCTGCTGGTTCATTCCCCAGATGGCCTCAATGGACAAAACAGAGCAGTCCAAAGCCAGGAGCCCCAAGCTTCTTCTCTCATATGGGTGCAGGGACATTAGCAGGGATCTGGATGGTAAGTGGAGCAATAGGACTCAAACCAGCTCTCATACGGGATATTGGTGCTGCAGGTAGTGGCTTACCCCTCTACACCACAATGCCAGCCCTAGTTTATCACTTTTTAGTATGCTGGTATGAGTAGGATGGTTGAAAGCATTGGACCTGCATATCAAGAAAAGCTATACAAATGAAGCAGTTCAGACAATATGTGCGAAGAATTTAGAGTGCAAAAGAGAGCATTACATATTTAAAAGAGAAGCTTTCAAAGTTACATCATTTTGAAAAATTGTTAAATATATATAATCATCTTTCATAAACAAAACATTATATTACCACTTATGTATACATAATTTTAAATGTAGCATTGCATTTTTAAAAAATCTTAAAGATTGTTGCTGAAAGACAACAAAATTGCATAAATTTAGGAATATCACTACTGATCCCATGGACATTTAAACAATGATAATGCCATACGATGAATAGCTACATCCTCAAAAATTCAAAAGCATGGATGAAATAAGCCAATTCCTTAAAAGCAAACAAAAAGCTATCACATTCACCTAGAGAAGAATGTGATGGGAACCAGATCAATAATTGGAAGTCTTCTACAAAAGAAGGTGCCAGGCCAACATGAATTCATTGATAAGTTATGCTACCTATTTAAAGAAGAAATCAAATACATTTTCTATCATCTCTTCTGAAAAATAGATGCATAAAGGAGGACAGTCTAACCATACCATGAGGACAGCTTTACCCTAATATGAGAATCACATGATATACTACAAGGAAATTATTGGGGGGTATCTCTTATGAACACACATAAAATTCTTAACAAAATATTAGCCAATGTCATCAAATAATACCTAAAGAAATTACTGGGGGCCGGCGCCGTGGCTCACTAGGCTAATCCTCCGCCTTGCGGCACCAGCACACCAGGTTCTAGTCCTGGTCGGGGCGCCAGATTCTGTCCCGGTTGCCCCTCTTCCAGGCCAGCTCTCTGCTGTGGCCAGGGAAGTGCAGTGGAGGATGACCCAAGTACTTGGGCCCTGCACCCCATGGGAGACCAGGAGAAGCACCTGGCTCCTGCCATCGGATCAGCGCCATGCGCCGGCCGCAGCGCGCTGGCTGTGGCGGCCATTGGAGGGTGAACCAATGGTAAAGGAAGACCTTTCTGTCTGTCTCTCTCTCTCACTGTCCACTCTGCCTGTCAAAAAAAAAAAAGAAAAAAAAAAACTGGAGTTCATTCCAAGAAGGCAAGACTCATTCTACATTTGGAAAGTCATCAATGTATTTTATTATATATACATATATATAAAATTTATTATATATTATCAGGCTGAAAAGATAATTATATATAGAAAGAATATTTTTCATAATTCATAACCAATTTATGATGAAAACACTAGAAAAATTGGGAATGGAAGAGACTTATTTGATATGAACTTGGAAAGCCTACAACTAACATCACATTTAATGGTGAGATATTTAGGAGAATATTTTCTCCTAAGATTGGGGACCAGATAGGGATGTTCTCACTAATCACACCTACTCAACATTTCAAAGTCCTGGTTGTTACAGTATGATGAAAACAATAATTTAAATTTATGAATTCAGAAAGAAAAAATAATACTATAGTTATTCACAGACTAAATAAATGCTTGTGTAGAAAGCTGCAAAGTATCTAAAACAAATTCTTGGACTATTAAGTAAGTATAGCAAGGTCACAGTACTGAAGTCTAATATACAAGAAAATTTCTTTGCTCTATATTAGCAATGAAAAGTGTAGCACCTAAAACCAAAATGCTTACTTTTATATATATGTGTGTATATATATAACTTTTATATATATATATATAAATATGTGTATGTGATCAAAATATTGGTTTCTTTCATGAATGCTTTGTCATAAATTATAATATGTGGAGAATTACAAAGCATTGACCAAAAAAAATCAATGAAGATACAGAGAAACACAGACAAATTTTGTGTTGATAGAATAGAAGGTTCAATATTAAGATGTCAGTTTTTCTCAACTTGATCTATGGATTTCACACAATCCCACAAAAGCTAGTTTGTAGATATATCAAATTGATTCCAAAATGTATATCGGAATGTGAGGTTGCAGACAAGCAAGGGAAGAAGGTAAAAGATGACTCATGTCATAGTATATTATATTTGAAAACATCAGTACATATGGATATACATGGAAACATTTATAGATATGCATATACTTATGGGCTGATTTATACACATATCCCCTTGATTTTCCAGCTGAGCACTAACATCCATTAGCAATTAACACATCTTAGTTTATAACACTACTTCCCAATAAAAGAAACCAGCATTATTTGGAGAAATAGGTAATCTGAGTTGAAGTAGAGAATATACAAGATTACCTAGAGTATCTTGTGGTGTCAGAAAGAAAAAAGAAAAACAAACTTCAAATTATGAGAGTATATCAAATTGACATTTTCACTGAACGAAAGAGCTCCAGTGGCCAAATAGCAATAATGTAGATAATAAAATAAATGAAGTAGAATTTATTATATCATATTAATTATATTTACTATACTATGATTTTTAACTCAACTTTAATTAATATAAAAAACAGATTTCATTTATTTCAGATACAATTCTATAACCATACTTCTCTCCCTCCCTCCCTTAATCCCCTCTTCATTTTTTCCATTAATTTTTGCAATAACATAATTTCAATTATTTTTATAATCACTGGTTTAATAATTTAATTATAAAATGAATATACAGGAGATACCCACCCTTAATGAGTGGGGAGTCTATTCCAACTCCTTCAACTCCTTCAGTGTGAGCTGGACATTGTGGATTCTTTCCAACGAGTAGTCTGGAAGGAGGAGTGGGGAGAATGACTATATCAAAGAGAGAAACTTGAAAAACAGCAGCTCAACCATATAATCAAGGTCAATATCAACAATGATAAGTCATGTTAACAGCATGCATGGGACCCAGATATGAGTTGATGATTATGGTATTTGCCTTTGTCTTCTCGCTCTCCTCAAATCCCATAAACCCTAGTCTAATTATCATGAAGAAAACCCAGACAAATCCCAGATGTTAAATAGTCTAAAAAATACCTCACCAATGAGTCTCAGAACTTTCCATGTCATCAAAAGAAGGAAGGATGAGCATTTGGCACAACAGTTGGGATGGCACTGGGGATGCCTACATCCCATAATGAATGTCCTAGTTTGAGTTCCAGATGTGCTCCTTATCCCAGCTTCCTATTAATGCACATCTGGAAGATAGCAGTTTGTGGCTCAAGTACTTGGGTCCTTGTGACCTATTTGAGAGACCTGGATAAGTTACTTGTTCCTGACTTTCACCTGGTCCAGCCCCACCTGCTGTAACATTTGGATAATGAAGCAGTGTATGGGAGATCTCTGTCCATCTTTCTGCCTTTAAGATAATTTTTTAAAAAGGAGGAGGAGTGTGAATAACTATCATGGCATGGACATTTAAAAAAGTTTTATAAATTATTTGAAAGGCAGAGTTACAGAGAGGCAGAGGCAGAGGCAGAGAGAGAGAGAGAGAGAGAGAGAGATCTTCCATCCACTAGTTCATTCCCCAAATGGCCACAATGGCCAGACCTGGACTGATCTGAAGCCAGGAGCCTGGAGCTTCTTCCAAGTCTTAGTGCAGGGAACCAAGGACTTGGGCCATCTTCTACTGCTTTCCCAGGCCATAGCAGAGCGCTGGATCAGAAGTGGAGCAGCCAGGACCCAAACTGGTGCCCATATGGGATGCTGGCGTTGCGAGCAACTGCTTTAGCCACTACGCCACAGCGCCAGCCCCAGCTTATCCATTCCTAAAGAGATATGACTAAATGTAATATAGCATCCTTGGTGAGATCCTGGAACAGAAATATGACCTTAGATTAAAAACTAAGGAAATTTGGGAGGGAGGATTTTAATAGTATATCAATATTGGTGCATTAATTGATACAATGTACTATATTAATGTAAGATGTAAATAATAAGGTAAAATTGCTTTGGAAATATACAAGAACTTTCTGTGCTATTGGCCATCTTATCCTACGTGCCATCTTACATGATAAGTTTCAGTTTCTGAGTTAGTTTTTGGTTTCCTGGAATTGAGTCTGGTTTATCAGAAGTCAGGTGATGTCTAGATGACCCAAACACAAGCATTAACTCCACCCCAAACCTATTTTGCTATTCCCCCCTTCCTTCTTTGGTGTGTTCTGTGGCGGTCTTTCACCAGTGCCATGACTCAGATCCAAGTTCTTCTGTTGACCTTGCTTCCCCTTCGGTGATGTGAGCTGCTTCAGGATCCTGGATTTCAGCCAACCACAGAACCAACCCAGGACTTCTTTCCTCACCACTGAATGCCCCATAATCTCCATCCATACACTGGCCCTTCACAATTTTGAGGAAAGGCAGAGGGAGCGGAGAACTCTCCCACTGCAACTCACCCCCCTTCAGGCTGTAGTTCTGCCTACTTTGACTTGACGTTCTGATACCTGGTGCCACAATTCCTATGGACCTTATGCCCTGGGCTCCAGTGTGTTTGTGTGTCAACCCCATCCTCTGCTCCCTTACACTCATTGTCAGACTGATGTGATCTCAGAAACATCAGTTATCCATCAGCCCAACTTCTCAGGTTGCTATGACTGTTTCCTCATCCTACATTCTGTCTAACTCTCCTCTTGGTTGTCTCCTGAGGCCCCAGATCTTAACTGCCATCACCTCATCTTTCTCTTCAATCACCATGGCCCATGTACAACCTTGACAAGTAGTCCAAATGGCCACTTTGTTCTATTCAGGAACAATACTATTTCTGTGAGCATTCGAGAAAGTGGAAGGCGATTCCCTATGTTGAAGCCTTCTATATCCATTCTAAAACTTCTCTTTACACGTCATGTTCACCAGTTTAGGTTCTCTTAGCTTCCATGGTTCCCACTAAAGATCTAGAATGCCCTTCTTCTACTTTTGCTTCTGCAAATGAGCTTCCTTTTTACTCCCCCCTAGACCCACCACAGGCATTGGCACAGTCTCCTGTTCAAGGTTCTCAAAACACAGTGTCTGTTCCTATTCCCGCTACTTCTTATTCACCCTCAATTGAAAATCAACACCAACTATCTCCCATTCCATTCCTAAGAGCCAATATACCATATCTGCATCATTGTCATTTCAAATCCCTGACTCCCTGCCTCCTAATCAAAGCCTCCAAGTCACTCGCTCCCAAACAGCAGCAAAGGAGCCTGCTTCCTTGTTATCCCTACTGGAAATGGTGGGAACAGAGGACATAGTCAGAGTCTATGTTCCCTTCTCACTCAGCGATCTATCACAATGGAACAAAAACTAGGTTCATTCACCTCCAACTCCCCTCTTACATCAAAGAATTTCAATACCTAACCCAGTCCTATGATTTGAACTTTCATGATGTTTTTATGATACTTTCTAACACCCTTCTCCCAGAGGAATAAAGGCAAGTTTGGGAACAGGCCCATCTCCATATTGATGAGGCCCATCAAACAGACCCAGGCCATCTCATTGGTACAGATGTGGTCCCAGAACAAGACCCCAATTGAGATTATAACTCTCCTAATGATGTCACTGTCAGAAATCATTTTATTACTTGTTTGCTGGCAGGACTGAAAAGGTCCACTAGAAAGGTTGTAAATTATGATAAATTGGGAGAGATGATTAAACACAAAAAGGAAAATCCCTCTGCCTTTTTACAGTGCCTTACACAAAATCTCCTCCAATATACTTAGACCCAGAGTCTCCTGATGGTCATAGCCTCCTTAAGAACCATTTCTTTGACCAGAGCTTCCAGATATCAAGGCAAAACTAAAACACCTTAAAAGAGGCCCATAACCCCCCCAGGCAGAGATTCTAGAAGTGGCCTTTAAGGTATATAATGGGAGGGACAAGAGAGCCCAAAAGGCCAAATTTCAAATGCTGGCCAAGCCCTTTCAACAGCCTGCTGCCTCTAGTAGCCCCACTGACTGCAATGGCCCTCTGGGTCCATGCTTTAAATGTGACCAAATGGGCCACTGGGCCAGAAATGTGCCCCAACCCTAGGGACCTACTGGGTCCTTGTCCTAAATTTTGCCAAAATGGTCACTGGGCAGTGGATGGTCTTCTTATCCTTTAGGATAGTAGACCATCCACTCCACCCATGCCCCAGGTTGACCATCTAGGACTGGCAACTAAGGATTGAAGGAGCCCAGACTCTCACCACTGACTATGGCCATCACTCCACGGGAGCCCAAGGTAACTGCAATGGTAGCAGGTATGCTGATTTCTTTCCTCATTGACACAGGGGCAACACTCTCTGTCTTAACCCATTAGCAGGGGCTCACCTCCCCTGCCTCAGCCTCTATAGTTGAGGTGGAGGGAACACCACTACATACTCCCAGTCGGCTCTGCACATTAGATAAGACACCCTTCTCTCACTCTTCTCATGTCATACCCCAATGTCCCACTCCCCTTCTGGGAAGGGATCTACTCTGTCAGTTTGGTACCCAAATAACTTTTACCCTCCAACTGTTGGCCCCGTCCTCCAACTTGCCTTTGCCTCCCTTCCTGTTACTGCTCTCTCAAGATGATCCGGGCCCAACAACCCCGTCTACCTCAGGGCCCCTGTCCACTGTCAATCAACCCAGGGTATGGAACACCAGTGGTTCATCATCCTCCTGTACAAAGTTTGAGACTCCTCTACATTTCCTTCTCATCTTCCATATCCCCTACCCCTATCTAGCCTTCAGAGACTAAAGCCTATTATTACTAAACTCCTCTTCCAAGGAGTAGAATCAACTCCCCTTATAACATCCCCATTCTGACAGTTAAAAAAAAAACTAATGGATCCTTCTTTTAGAACAAGATCTTCACCTAATCAACTCCACAGTAGTACCCATACATCCAGGACTACCCAACCCATATACCCTCCTCTCCTCTATCTGCACCATCACTTCTCACTCTTCAGTCTTGGATCTTAAAGATGCATTCTTCACTATCCCCTTACATCCCACTTGGCAGGATCTGTTTGCTTTCATTTGGACAGATCCCAACTCCTGAATCTCAACACCAATAGCTTGGACCATTCTCCCCCAGGGGTTCCAGGATAGCCCCCACCTGTTTCGTCAAGACTTGGCCAATGATCTACATACTCTAGATCTATCCCTTCCTTTCTTTTTCAGTATGCTGATGACCTCCTCTTCTGAAGCCCCTCAGAAACAAATAGCCAGTGATAGAATGCTACTCTCCTCAACTTCCTAGAAGCCAAAGGTTACCAGGTATCTTTCAACAAGGCACAGCTTTCCTTTTTGAGGAAATCTATATCAGTGTACACTTTACCCCCGCTCACAAAGCCATAACCATTGACAGAAAATGTCTCATTGCTAACCTCTTACTCCCTCTACCAAGGAAGAAATTCTCCCCTTCCTAGGCCTGGCTCCAATATGGGAGACCTACACAGAATTATAAAAATCAGGGTTTACATTCAGCTCCTGACAGCCCCCATAGATGTGGTGGTTGATATAGTAAAGGAATCTTTCTAAACACCAATCCCAGCTAACCAATCCTATTAAACTACCTCTAAGGTGGCTACAGCTCATTAATCTATCATTTACTCTACGTCATCAGCTGGCCAATTCTACTTTGCCTTCTGCCCCCTACCAACAATATTGTTTTGTGTGTGCCCCAATTTGGGAACCACCCATTGCATCCACTTTACTCATCAATATCTCCTTTCTAACACTTGTACTCCCTGTCTCAGATGGTTGTCAATCATCTACCTTTACATTCAGTAGGACAAACTGCAATGTGCAGGGTTATAAATATGGCCACAGAACAAAATAAACTTCTGCAACAAAGTATTCCTTGTGTTACCAACACAACCATCAATTCCACTACTTCCCTGTCTAGCCCACTTGGGACCTCATTCCTTTGTAATCATATTCTATCTATCCTCTTGCACCAATGACTCTACTGCTGGTCCATATATTTTGGTGGTACTCTCCCCTCTCTCAACGTTGTATGATTTTTCAGATTTTTTTTAACTTTTATTTAATGAATATAAATTTTCAAAGTACAGCTTATGGATTACAATGGCTTTCCCCCCCCATAACGTCCCTCCCACCTGCAACCCTCCCCTTTCACACTCCCTCTCCCCTTCCATTCACATCAAGATTCATTTTCTATTCTCTTTATATACAGAAGATCAGTTTAGCATACATTAAGTAAAGATTTCAACAGTTTGCTCCCACACAGAAACATAAGTGAAAAATACTGTTTGAGTACTAGTTATAGCATTAAATCTCAATGTTCAGCACACTAAGGACAGAGATCCTACATGAGGAGTAAGTGCACAGTGACTCCTGTTGCTGACTTAACAAATTGACACTCTTGTTTATGGCATCAGTAATCACCCTAGGCTCTTGTCATGAGCTGCCAAGGCTATGGAAGCCCCCTGAGTTCATTGACTTTGATCATATTTAGACAAGGGCATGGTCAAAGTGGAAGTTCTCTCCTCCCTTCAGAGAAAGGTACCTCCTTCTTTGATGACCCATTCTTTCCACTGGGATCTCACTCACGGAGATCTTTCATTTAGGTGTTTTTTTTTTTTGTTTTGTTTTGTTTTTTTTTTCCCCTAGAGTGTCTTGGCTTTCCATGCTTGAAATAGTCTCATGGGCTTTTCAGCCAGGTCCGCATGCCTTAAGGGCTGATTCTGAGGCCATAGTGCTGTTTAGGACATCTGCCATTCTATGGGTCTGCTGTGTATCTCACTTCCCATGTTGGATCATTCTCTCCCTTTTTGATTCTATCAGCTAGTATTTACAGACACTATTCTTGTTTATGTGATCCCTTTGGTTCTTAGTCCTATCATTATGATCAATTGTGAACAGAAATTGATCACTGGGACTAGTGAGATGG
Organism: Oryctolagus cuniculus; assembly: GCF_964237555.1. NCBI lineage: Eukaryota > Metazoa > Chordata > Mammalia > Lagomorpha > Leporidae > Oryctolagus > Oryctolagus cuniculus. Next base: position 13,823,215 of record NC_091436.1, on the reverse strand, counting down.
CATTGGTACATGCCACCTTGATGGGATTGAATTGGAATCCCCTGGTATGTTTCTAACTCTACCGTTTGAGGTAAGTCAGCTTGAGCATGTCCCGAATTGCACATCTCTTCCCTCTCTTATTCCCACTCTTACATTTAACAGTGATCACTTTTCAGTTAAGTTTCAGCACTTAAGAAGGATTGTGTATTGATTACAGTATTCAACCAAAAGTATTAAGTAGAACAAACAAAACAAATACTAAGAGGGATAACATATAAAGTTGCTCATCAACAGTCAGGGTGAGGGCTGATCAAGTCTTTTTTTTCTACAGACAAACCCCTCTACCCACAAGAGACAAGCGATCTTCCTCCTAGCTTTGGTTGGGATCAGCTTTACAGCCTCCCTCTCCTTAGTAGTGATTTCATGAGCAGCTTTAGGCACAGCATTGTCTCAACCAAATGTCTTCCAGATCAACTCCAATATTTACAAGAGGAGGTCACTAGGTCCACTGAGACCTCAGCCAACACCATCCAAGGTCTCCAAAGCCAAATCACCTCACTAGCAGGCATGGTACTACAAAACAGACACGCTTTAGACCTTATAACAGTTGAAAAAGGTGGAACTTGTATCTTTCTGGGAGAACAGTGTTTCTATGAGGTTAACCAATCAAACCACGTGGAACAAAATTTTAAAACTCTTCAACAAATTGCCACATCTATCAAACAGTCTTTGCTAGGATCCAGGGACCCCCTCACTTCCTTTCCTCAATGGAGTCCTCTCATTACTTGATGTGCCCCTCCAAGGGCCACTTGTCACTTGAGACTCCACCCTATGCCAGCAGGAAGTAGCTTCAGAAGTTATATCATCATCCGTCTACCCATCCTGGACTTCTCTGGGGGCATTGATATAGTCCCATACAACACTTGCTTTATAAAAAGCAAAAGGAGGGAATATTGGCAAGACTGATGCCATCTTATCCTAGGCACCATCTTGAAAAATAAGGTTCAATTTATCAGATAGGCTTTGGTTTTCTGGAATTGGGCCTGGTTTACCAGAAGTCAGGTGATGTGTAGATGACATGACCAGAAGCATTAACTCCACCCCCTACCCTAACAGAATCTGCTGCTCCCACTTCCTTCTCTTCTGCAAGCTATAATAAGACCTGGTATCAAACTGTGGGCTGCTGCTCTCGCACATGGAGAGACAGCCTGTCAGCTCCCAACAATAAAGCTTTTCTACTTATACCAATGTTTTGGTGTGTTCTGTGGCAGCCTTTTATGTACTATTTTTGAACCTTGTCTATAAATTCAATACTATTCTAAAATACAATGTAATTTAAAGCACAATGAGGAATAAATATACCTCATATCTTTCTGGACAGAAAATGTATATATATACATATAAAGAATATAAAAGAATAAATTATTCCAAATGAAGTTAAATAAACTTCAGACTTTTGGTTTCTGATTAACCTAATTCAATATACTACAAAACACAGCTTTCCCTCTGCAATGTGTTTCCTTTAGATTGGCAGCAACTCAGGTTCAGCTGTGCATTATCTCAGCACCACCACACTGAAGGTTGGACTCAACATCAAATCATGAGAAAGGAATTCTTAATAGTATTTAATTAAGAAGACAAAATATTTCCAGCAAGTAGTCTTTTCCCTTATAATTTCCAGACTAGTGAGACTTACAGAATTCTGACAAACACCTTCATTTGGCAAATGCAGAAAGCTGTCACACTAAAGTATGACAAAAGCTACTTGCTCTCTTTTGCATTTTTGCAGCATTATTCTAACTATAAAACACTGGAACTAAAAAGTCACACATTTTCCACAAAAAGTTACCCCTTTCAGTGTGATCATGCAGTTTCTGTGACAACTATGTACTAGGTTCAAGAAACTCAGTATGCAAACAGTGAAATGAATGTGATTCCATCTCCCATGCCCAGATGAAAAGAGGGATGGGATGTTTAGTAATGCATTTTTTTCCTTTCTGAGAAATTTATTAATTGCTTTTGCATTGGGAAGAAAAAAACATTTTAAAGATTTTTTTAAAGAACTAGTCAATAAAAGATACATAAGTAACGCAGCACTGCATAAACCCAAAAAACTTAAACAATAGTTATAGTAAGTTTTATTAAGTCTTCTGGTTTACAATGGGAGCTGAGGACTTTGCTGGGGGCTTGGAATAAGGGTGGATCATGAAACCAGCAACTCAGAACAACCAGGAAGAAAAGATAAATACCTGCATGAAAAATGAAGCTTCTCCACCAAATCCACAATTTCAAGAGTTTAAAAACATTTTTGAAAGCTAGACAAAGTTACAAGGTAAGATGTTTCCTTGGTGTGTTACTGTCTACTCACAGCTGGCTCACAGCAGAGACGACAGGCAAGGGCTGCTCTAAAGGTTTGGGCTCAGGATAGCTTGAGTGATCTGTCAGAAACTCAGAATAGGTGGGAGGAGAGATTGCTAGCGTCCTGTTAGGAACTGTTTCCAGGACTCTTTGCTGAGTAATGGCTGTGTATCATTTCAGATTATACGCAGAACAAATCCCTGAGGCAATCAGAAAACTGAGTCTCAGAAAGATCTAAACACTCTTAACATCAGAAAACTACCAATAATCTTCCCATTTCTTCCTTTTACCCAAGGCAGACAACTTGTGTTTTATTTCAGGGAGGACCATGAGGTCAGAAATACTTGAGTACTTAATGTTGCCACTCAGTCAACCTAAACGTCCAGTTCTACTCATAACACATGCAATTTTCCTGCATAAATCAGCCTTGTTCTCATTTTATTTTTCTTCTCCAGGAATTCCAGTGTCAGTGCCTTTAGATGTCTTGTGCCATCCATGAAAAGGTTCAATTTTGTAAGCCTCGGGCATTGGAGGATGAATTATCCAGAGCGGATAACATTTCCTAAAATGTCTCTCTGAGGTTTTCTTGGGACTCTGTCCTTCCTAAAGTATTTTGTGCTTTCAAGTCTTGGGCTTCCTGGAAATCTTTATTAAGAGTTGGAACAGAATTCATTCATTTCATCAATTTCTCCAATAGCAAGGAGGTTGCCGTTTCCTATATAGACACATATCTTAAAATCACAGGAATGGAAGTCATTGCCCCTGGGAACGATTGGTCACTATATAACCTGGTGAAAATAATATCCAACCCAATTGCTCAAAGGCATGAGAAACTAACTCAGTTTTAAAGAGAAACAGAGTCTATGCTGGCAACTTTTAATCATTCCATCAACTTGTCTTTAGTGGGAATCTATTGGAGAGAAAACAGTCTTTATCTAAGATACCAGTGTCATTTCTCTTTGTTTAATAATGGGAAAAACTAAGGGTGAAAATACCAACACAGAGAATGTCATGGCTGGAAAGGATTTTAGCGATCACCAAGACCTATTTTTCTATAGATGAGATAGAAATGTGTGTTTAAGTGACTTCCTCTCACTAACAGAGCCAATCAAAGGCAGGACAAGAACAATGTTCTAGGATACGTTTTGTTGAATTGCCTAATGAAATTTCATCATGGAAAGAAAGAGTAAATGAATAAAACTGTAAAGAGTGGAAAAAGAAGGCTTGGTTTTTCATTTAAATCTACAGTAAATGACAGAATTCTTTTGACACTAATATCCCAGTAATTTCAACATATACCTAACTCATGAATGGATTAAATATTTTCTATACTGTTACAAAAATTACTTCAAATTTTAAGCTCTTATTTTGTATTAGGTATACTGTGCATCTCATGTCATCTAAACCTCACAACTACCCTAATGAGGATTTCATTATCTCTGCTTCACGGATGAGGAGAGAGAGGCATAGAGAGTTGGGAAATTTGTCCAACATGAATTCAAAGTGAAATCACTTCTCCTGCAGCCAAACTGCAGTCTCTGAACCTTGCACATTCTACTACACATTTATTCACATTGTCAGAATTTCATCTGTATTTTACACTTCTTGATGGTCTCCTCTACCTCCCTCAAGCTTATTCAATTTGAAGTAAGGAATTCTTGTTTCCTTTGTAAATCCTAAAATCTAAAGTTACAACCCTCCAGACAGCTCCCTACTTCTGAAGCTAACTTTGGAGGGATTTTTTAAGGCTTTTATTTTATTTTTTTGAGAGGCAGAGGTATGGAGAAGGGGAGAGATAGAAAGGTCTTCCATCTGCTGCTTCACTCCCCATATGACCAAAGCAGCCAGTGCTGAGCCAATCAAGGAGTCAGGAGCCTCTTTTGTCTCCTACATGGGTTCAGGGGCTCAAACACTTGTGTCATCTTCTATTGCTTTCCCAGGACATAAGCAGCAAGCTGGATCAGAAGAGGAGCATCCAGGACACGAATTGGTGCCCATATGGGATGCCAGCACCACAGGTGGCTGAGGCTTAGCTTACAACACCACAGCGCCCCCTTTCTTCCATTTAGATCTCCTTAAACAAAGCAGTTGATCAGTCTTCTGTGAAATCGAAAACACTTTACTAAAGATAATAAGGATAAACATGGGTACACAATATATAACTGGCAGGTACGTGTACACAGATCATAAAGCAAACTAGATCTTACCCATGCCAAAAGAATAGCTTTATTTAGGTTTCATTATTTGGATGCCTCTTTCTAGCCATGTGCTGTCAGTCTATTAACAATTAGGCTTTGTTTCCAGATCTTCCTCTCTAATCTTCTGCCATTGCTGAACCATAGCAACCCCATTAATTTGGCCATCTGAGTGTTTTGTTCATGAACTTCAGTTTCTCAAAACCATTTTTGTTTTTTATCTTTCTGCCTTTCCTAGGTTTTTGCTACTAAGCTGTCATATGTTTGGGGTGGGTGTTTGGCACAGCAGTTAAGATACTACTTGGGATGCTCACATCCAAAGAGGAGTGCTTAGATTTGAGGCAGGGCTGTGCTCCCAATTCCAGATTCCTGCTAGTGCACACACTGGGAGGCAGCAGATGATGGTTCAAGAACTTGCATCCCAGCAACCCATAACAGTCTTTCCCAGGCCCAACTGGGAGTGAACCAGTGGAAGGGATATGGCTTGATCACTCACTTTCTGTGTGTCTGCCTTTCAGACTAATTAAATATATGTATTTCTAATTTCAAACTAATTAAATAAATGTATTTCTTCCCCAACCCCAAGGCCCTCGGAATACTTTCTGATGACTTACTCCTGGATGCTGTGTTTCCCTCTGCCTCTTCTTAAATCAGTCTAAGATGTACATTTATGATTACAACACTAGGACTTTCTTCTTGTTAGATAATATATATGTGAAGGCACTCCTATTTCCTAAAAATTTAACCTTAGAGCAATTTATCACAGTGTAATGAACTGTATATTGTGATTATATATATACATATACATATATTACTTATAGCCTATATTTGTGCAGGAATACCTAGCAACAATTCAGTTTCCTTTTATAATCTATAATCATTTAAAGTAGTATTTATTTCCTTTTAGTTATAGAATTATTATGAAGCTAGAATTTCTAAAGCACCTATGATTGAGTAACTTTTCATTTTTACTCAAAACAGGCAATTTTTTTTTTTTTTTTTTGACAGGCAGAGTGGACACTGAGAGAGAGAGAGACAAGAGAAAGGTCTTCCTTTGCCGTTGGTTCACCCTCCAATGGCCGCCGCGGCCGGCGAGCTGCAGCCGGCGCACCGCGCTGATCCGATGGCAGGAGCCAGGAGCCAGGTGCTTTTCCTGGTCTTCCATGGGGTGCAGGGCCCAAGCACTTGGGCCATCCTCCACTGCACTCCCAGGCCACAGCAGAGAGCTGGCCTGGAAGAGGGGCAACCGGGACAGAATCCGGTGCCCCGACTGGGACTAGAACCCGGTGTGCTGGCGCCGCAAGGCGGAGGATTAGCCTAGTGAGCCGCGGCGCCGGCAAAACAGGCACTATCCACAGTTACCCATGAGAATCATAAAAATGTGAAAAAGCTAATTTTAAACTTTAACCTGTATTTTACCTTCCATAGGATGTCTATTTTGTTATGCATTCCAGATCCCAAAAGAAATCTTGGCATCCCATATGGGCTATACAAGGGTACTTCAAATGTTTGCAGAAAAGTAGGAAACAAAAGACATAAATAAGATTTATTCTTCAACATAAACTACACAAAATTTAAGACAAATGATGACACCAGCTATTTAGTTAATCCTTAAAAAAAAGTGAGGGTACTGGGAATTTAACCATGTTAATGCACTCATTTTTAGAATATTAGCTAAAGAAAAATTATAACCTCTAAAGTTTTAATTAGAAAAACAGAAGTCAAGTCAGGACTGTAATTTGCGTATCTACTGATTGCGCATTGAGATTCTCACAAAATTTCCCCTTTTTTATGAGAAGTATCCACAGAATCATTACACTGGTGGAGAAGGACTCTTTGGTAAAGACTTAATACACATTTTCCTGCTAACGCTGTGGCTAACTTTCTCAAAACATTCTCATAATAAACAGATATCATTATTATTATTCGGTTCTGCAGAAAGCCATCAAGCAAAATGCTTTGAGCATCTCAAAGAACTATTGCCTTGACTTTTGCTCTTGACTGGTCTGTTTTTGTTCTCACTGGACCCCTGCCACTACATGGAAGCCTTTGATTTGTCTTCAGGATTGTGCTTTGTCTTCAGGATCATACTTGTAATGCCACATTTCCATCCTATTACAATCCTCGGAAGAAATGCTTCAGGATTTTGATTCCACATGTTTATAATTTCCATTGAAAACTCTGCTCTTGACTAGAGCAGATCTGGGTGAAAATAGCTTTGGTACCATAAAGTATAAAGTTTGCCCATCTTTAATTTTTCAGTCGTAACTGTGTAAGCTGAACCAAGTGAGATGCCTGTGAGGCTGGTATAGTTTCTGCTGTAAACCATCAATTCTCTTTAATTAGGGCCTAAACAAGGTACATTTTTCCTCACATGTTAATGTTTACTGCATGCCACTTCAGGCTCCATCTCAACATCGTCTCACGGCTTTGTAAAATATGTCACCCATTTAAAGACTTGAATTCACTGGGGCATTGCCTTCATGAATATTTCATAAAGTAGCAGTTATTTCAAGATTAATTTTCACTAATAGGTATTCACTGTTTCACCAAGCTTCACCATAAATCTGATATTTATTCTTGTTTCAATTTTGACAGAATTCATGTTGCTCTTCTAGGGCTTCTTTCAAGCTGAAACCTTATAATGAATAGTATCTTTTTTTTTTTTTTTTTTTTTTTGACAGGCAGAGTTAGATAGTGAGAGAGAGAGACAGAAAGAAATGTCTTCCTTCCATTGGTTCACTCCCCAAATGGCCGCTATGGCCAGCGTGCTGCCGCTGGCATGCTGCACCGATCCAAACCCAAGAGCCAGGTGCTTCCTTCTGGTCTCCCATGTGGGTGCAGGGCCCAAGCAATTGGGGCATCCTCCACTGCACTCCCGGGCCACAGCAGAGAGCTGGCCTGGAAGAGGGGCAACCGGGACAGAATCCAGTGCCCCAACTGGGACTAGAACCCGGGGTGCCAGCGCCACAGGTAGAGGATTAGCCTAGTGAGCCGCGGCGCCAGCCATGATTGGTATCATAAACTGGATCTTTTTCAGACGTGTTATAACAAGTTAGTATGCACTTATTTGGGTACAAAAAATCTGAAATCCATGCACACTTGTTTTTGTAATATGTATTTTCCATGAAATTGTTGAAGATAACTTCAGAGTTAATGTCTTGTCTCTCTTATATGAATAATGAGCATTTTTAGTTGCCTTTTTCATAGCCACTTCACTCTTCTACTTAACTGTTGGTCATTCAGTTTCAGTAGTGCCACACCCTTAGTTCCAGGGCAAAAATCTGTTTAATCTAAAATCATCTGATTGTTATTAGATGAGGGTAGGACATGTAACAAGCAGTCAGTGAAAGACAATCCTGATAACAGCAACTAATAAAGAGTGGTTACTTTGTCAATTTTTGCATTTGTTCAAGCTATCATGAAACTAAGGACTTTTATTCAAACAAGTTATATTTTTCTGGAATCACACAGTATTCACATAGAAAGAACAGAAGCACTGTAAACATTTTATTGATATGAGAGAGGCTAGGATGAGGATGTCAGTAAATGGATGGGATCATGGCTAAGAGAATTACAGAGAAATGGAACTAGAGGTTTTTTTCAAACGGATACTCAAGCTTGTCCATATTTATATAACTAGTGGTATTATAGGATCCCTGCCTGCACTACCTGTCACACTTTACGCGGTTGGTCCTTTGAGAAATATTTTATTATTACTGATGAGTAAGGAAACAGGAGACTATGACTCAAATCTACCTCCTTGAGGGAGGATGTGGGAAACCTTTGTAGATTAGGTAGGAGAAAAGTGGTATGCAGAAATGCCTGCAAGGCAAATTTTGATTAAGGAGGCTTAAAATCAGGCTTGCATTATGAAATGGAATTGTAACTCCAGATTTCCATGTTTAAGAGACATCTTATTTCTGAGAGGACTATGTGTACTCCAGTTCTAGTTTTGGTCTGGTTTCTTTCATTCTGCCAGTTTTTTTTGATATCTGTTTATTTGGTGATTTGGATTTTGCTGGGTTCCCCCCCACACACACACAAATCTATGTTTTGTGACATGTACTTCTCTGCTCTGAGTTTCCTCTGTATATGCATCTCCATGTCCTAAAAAGCATAGAATTAAAAATAATGTGAATAGACCCATTGTTAAAACATAAGATGGAGGAACTTTCAGAAAAACATTAGGAAGCCATAAAAAGAGGATTTTTACATTTAGGCATCAAGGGTACCCAGTAAAAGAGTTAATAAATTTATTGATTTGAAAGATGGGGGAGAGAGAGAGAGAGAGAGAGAGAGAGAGAGAGAGAGAGAGAGATTGCCCAGTAATTCAGTCCCCAAAGCAAATCCAGTAGCCTTGTCTTACATTTGGGTGGCAGGGACTCAGGTGTTTAAGCCAGCAACTGCTGTCTTCCAGACTGTGCATTAGAAGGAATCTGGAATCCGAAGTCAGCTGGTACTCAAATCTGGGATGCAGGCAGCCCAAGCGGTGGCTTAGCTCTTAAGGTACAAATCCCAGGGCCAGTGTTGTGGCATAGCAGGTGAGGCCAATGCCTGCAGTTCAGGCATCCCACGTGGGTGCCAGTTCGAGTCCGGCTGCTCCACTTCCAATCCAGCTCTCTGCTATGGCCTGGGAAAGCAGCAGAAGATGGCCCAAGTCCTTGGTCCCCTGCACCCACATGGGACACCTGGAGGAAGTTCTTGGCTCCTGGCTTTGGATCAGCACAGCTCTGGCTGTTGCAGCCATCTGGGGAGTGAACCATTGGATGGAAGACCTCTCTCTGACTCTCTTTCTTTCTCTGTGTAACTCTGAATTTCAAATAAATAAATAAATCTTTTAAAAAAGGTACAATTCCCTCCCTGCACTTTTCATTAATGTAAGTGAAAACAGTCTACCTGGTTCAACCTATTAAAAGCTAGACATTAAACAAAATGTTGACAGCATAGTGAAGAAAAATAAAACAGCTTAGCCCCCGAAATCAAAAAGCCCAGGAACCACTAAGGAAAACAATATACTAAAACAATTTCTTGTAGTGAATCCTGTCTTTATCTAAGAACTCTTTCTAATATGCAATTAAGATTCTCTCTGGGGTTGCCTTGATCTTCAAAAACTCATTAGTAAAATTTTCCAATTACAGAATGAACAAGTGAATAGAATGAGGTGGAAGAAATACTGTATTGTCATCTTATTTTTATCTCATAAATACAGATAAGGGAAGGAGAGAGATAAGTGCTTTCAGGTAGGCAGCTTGTCATTCATTCATTCAATATCCTGTGTTTTCCAACAAAATGGTTGTAACTAGAAACCATTATTCTTACTGAAATAAGCCAGTCTCAAGAAGACAAGTACCATGTTTTCCCTGACCTGGAGTAACTTAATAGAGTACTAAAAAAATGCAGTATATCAGTGAAACTGACATTTTGAGAAACAAAGATTGTTTATAGCACTTATCTCTACTGTTTTTTCTTCTTACTATTTGTTGAATACTTAGTGCAAGGTTAATCTTATGAGTATAAAATACACTGAAAGTAGATCATTGTAAAAATTAAAGGAAGGAATGGGAAATGAAGGAGCAGGGAGGATGAGAGCGTGTTCAGGAGGGAGGGTAAGGTGGGAAGTATTACTATGCTCCTAAATCTTTATATAGGAAATACATTGTTCACCTTAATTAAAAATAAATCTTTAAAATAAATAAAACATGGTGCAGAAAACAGACACATAAATCGTACAAAGAAATGTAAAACTACTCCAAAGAATGGTTGCATTGCACAGATAAAAAGGATGCTTATCCTAGTCATTGAAATCATGGAACACTTCTGCAATGCAGTGTCAATTCTAAAGAATGTGCAAGCATTGGTGAAGATGTATATGTGTTTTATCTCAAATTGAAAACTTCTAGTAAAGGAAAAAACTGAGTACCCTTAGGCCATGTGATTACTGCTTTAAATAGTTTAGATTAATAGAATAAATCTTATATCATCTCCCAATTTTAAAGAGTATTTAGATTCAAATTTCCAATATGCACATTATGTGATATATGAATAGTGAGTAGCAATTTTAGCTATGTTTTTGTAAAATATTTATTTATTTTACTTGAAAGGCAGAGTTACAGAGAGGCTGAGGCAGAGAGAGAGAGAGAGAGAGAGAGGTCTTCCATCCACTGGTTCCCTCCCCAGATGGCTGCAATGGCTGGAACTGCGCAAATCTGAAGCCAGGAGCCACCAGCTTCTATCAGGTCTCCCACATGGGTGCTGGGGCCCAAGAACTTAGGCTATCTTCTATTTCTTTCCCAGGCCACAGTAGAGAGCTGGATTGAAAGTGGAGCAGCCAGGACTCAAACTGGTGCCCCTATGGGATGCCAGCACTGCAGGCGGCATCTTTATCCACTACACCACAACGCCGGCCCCAGCTGCATTTATACTAGGTATGAATACTTGGTCATAAGACTTCAGTTTATGCTGATTAGTAATTAGGTATGTGAAACATAAAATACCTTCTTGTAACGTCTTATCCTTTAGTAAAAGAATTGGCTTAGCGTGTCACATTGCAAATGAAACTATTATAACATGACACAGGCTTCCGTGCTGTCCTCAAACTTTTATCTGAAGACCAGCAGGAAGAAAGCAAAGAATGAAAGCAGGAACAAATTTCAGAAAGCAAAAACAAATCACTTGCTTAGGTTACTAACTTTTTTCAAAGTGTTTCTTTAAGAAAAGGGACACATACTTTCAACAAATGATATCAAGACTGCATTTATTAAGATATTCTGTGAATACAGAAAAGAAAATAACAAAATTCAGATAATCAAAAATAAAAAACCAAAAATAACAGAAGTTTCTGAATAAAGTTTCATATCTAGAGCTTTTTTATTAAATTTTCTGGTTTTGTTCACTGCCATAGCCTTTAGGAGAGCAGTTGGCACCTAGTGGGGACTCAGTAGCTACCTATTTAATGACACTCATAATTAATTTGGGATTCCTTCCAGCATCTCACAGAACTATAATATGGGAAAGCAATTTTATTTGAGGAAATATTTCTAATGATTTTTGCAGTACTCTCCTTTTACTGCATCTGATTTTTTTCTTTGAACATGGTACCTGTGGTACTAGAAATGATACACTTGAAACCCATCAGTAATCAATTTAGGTTTCCATAGACACAGAAGCCAAAATGCATTCATTTTTTTCCCATGCAGAAATACAACAATAGATTCAAATTTCCTTAAGAAGGTAAACACTGTTCAAAAGATTACATATCCATTTATCTGTGCTAAATATATGACAGGTATTCCTAATTTTACTAGCTGTTAGCTGTTAGCTACTTTACATTATGTTATTATTATATTATATTATATTATATTATTATATATATAAACTCTATTATATTAGAGTTTGAAATTTCTTTTTTGTTTTTTTGACAGGCAGAGTGGACAGTGAGAGAGAGACAGAGAAAGGTCTTCCTTTTTGCCGTTGGTTCACCCTCCAATGGCCACCGCAGCCGGCGCGTTACGACCGGCGCATTGCGCTGATCCAAAGCCAGGAGCCAAGTACTTATCCTGGTCTCCCATGTGGTGCAGAGCCCAAGTACTTGGGCCATCCTCCACTGCACTCCCGGGCCACAGCAGAGAGCTGGCCTGGAAGAGGGGCAACTGGGACAGAATCTGGCGCCCCAACCGGGGCTAGAACCCGGTGTGCCAGCGCCGCAAGGCAGAGGATTAGCCTAGTGAGCCACGGCACCGGCCAGTTTGAAATTTCTATCTTGTTTTGTTTCTGAAACATTCTGATCATTATATTGGTAAGAAAAAAATTTTTCTACTATATTGAACAATTAATAATTATATTTGGTTACTTCCATATGCCTAAAGATCTGTACCAATTTCATTTTGAACAGTGACCAAAAATAAATAAGTAAATATTTTAAATCTATTTTTATTTATAATTTGTGTCACTAATTAATATATGTGGATCAAAATAAATTCTCAAGCACTTTTATAAAAGATGATAATTCGTCATTTAATATTTTAAAAATGCCAGGAATTTTAGGAATTGCCCTTACTCCTTATCATTCCTTGATCAATTTATTGTGTTTAAAACTAGGATCTTTTTGCACGCTTGGAAAATTGTTGTGCATAGAAAACTGGACTTCAAACTCAAAGCACCTGCAAAAAGAAAGGCTTTCTTCCCCAGAGTAGAGTTTACATTCAGGTACAGGAGGACAAGTGTTGGGTCCTGGGAACTGAAAAGAGCCCATGAATAAACTAGGAAATGCAGCCACTCTCCAGGTACTTCAGAGCTACTTGACTCTGTTGAGGGATGTTAAGTATCTGAGATATAAGTAACAAATTAGTAACATTGCAACACTATCTGTGAATAAAATGTAACCTGTATATTTTATATGTTATTTGTGTTTTATTTCTATGGCTGGAGGTTTTGCTGAAACAGCATGGAAGATCGAATTGGTAGATTTATAAGGAGTGGCAAAGGAAACCAATGAAGCGAAGCACTCAATGAAAAATAAACAAGTTTTAACAGTAGTACTACATTTTTACCTACTGAAACAGATAAACTGCATCTTGCCCTGAAAAAATTAATAACCTGACCAAAGAAATTCTATTTTCCTAGGATTACTCATAAGACCTTCTATGACTTGCCATCTACCAATAATATCACTTAGTCACTCATTGTAACCACACCTTGTCTTCCAATTCTCTAAATATGTTCATCACCACCCTGCCTTTCTTTAAGATGCTGGTCCTGCCTAGAACACCCTTTCATGTAATTGTTTGGGACACACAGCTCCTCGACCTGATCTGAAAATCCCATTCTCACTGTTGGACAAATTCTCTCTCATTTTTAGTAGCCTTGTCTTTTCTTCTTTTTTCCTTTTATTTTGTTTTTAAACCAGTATTTTACAAATATTTTTAACAATTATTTTTTAAAAAATATTTAAACAAATATTCAATTGTTTTTAATTGAAATAAAACAATTGAATATTTGTTTAATATAGGCATTTCCTATATACTGTTGAAAGTTATATTTGTCCTAAACACTAATATTGATTCTATAAACTCAACAAAATGATTCCAGGACATGGAGGTTGATAAGAAGATACAAACTGGGGCCGGCACTGTGCCACAGCTGGTTAAAGCCACCAGCAGCACCACTATCCCATATGGGTGCCGGTTTGAGTCTCGGCTGCTCTGCTTCCAATCCAGCTCTCTGCTATGGTCTGGGATAGCAGTGGAAGATGGCCAAAATCCTTGGGCCCCTGCATCCATGTAGGAGACCAGGAAGAAGTTCCTGGCTTCTGGCTTCAGATCAGCTCAGCTCAGGCTATTGCAGTCATCTGGGAAGTGAACCATCAGATGGAAGACCCCCCTCTCTTTCTGTGGCTCTACCTCTCTCTGTAACTCTGACTTTCAAATAAATAAAATAAATCTTTTAAAAAGTTACAAAAATGTAAAGAATGCATATAATCCATACAGATTTGAATTATTTCAAAAGGAGAATTGTGGGAGAAGGAAGTATAGAGAATTTCATGACATATTAAAAAATACTGAATTGAACTGAAGGAATTTTGGAGAAAGAAGAAGCTTTTACACGGTGTTTTTGAAAATATTTGAGTATATCTGCTCTAAATGCACCTACAAATATCATTGAGTTTAAGAACAAAAAGTAACAATCAGTGAAAGTGAAATAATGCCCTGCTAGTTTGCAATAGAAAGGCAATATAACTTAGATATTATCACCCCTAAGAAAGTAGGAAATTCTCCCATTTATGATCATGAGTCAGGTAGACAGTATGTTAATTGAAATAAGCCAGGCAAAGAAACACAATACTACATGATCTCACTTGTTATGTGAAATCAAAAATAGTTATAGAAGCAGACAGTAAAACTGTGTTTGCCAGGGGTTGTGACAGGGAGAGATAGAGAGCTGTTGGTCATAAGGCACAAGAGTTCAGTGAGGCAAGATAAATAAGTTCTGCAGATCTGAAGTTCTGCACAGTGACTATTGTTAACAAAACTGTGCTGTATACTTGAAACATGCTAAAGGAAGGGGTCTGAGGAGTTCTCTCGAGGAAGGAAGGGAGACAAGGAGAGAAGGAGGGAAGAGGGAGGGAGGGAGGGAGGGAAAGAGAAGGTAGGGAGGAAGGGAAAGTAAAAAGAAATTTTTAAAAAATATACCAGCATTCACTTGGTACAGTGGTAAGACACTGCTTGGAATGCCCACGTTTCATATTGGAGTGCCTTGCTGGAGTCTTAGCTCTGATTCTGATTTCTGCTCCTTGCTAGGGCACACCCTGGGAAGCAGCAGCTGATGGCTCAAGGACCTAGGTTTTTGCCATACTCATAGTAGGTCCAGATTGGTATGGGTTCTGGTCTCCTGGCTTCAGTCTAGCCTATCCCTCATTATTGTGACATTTGGGAAGTGAATCAGCAGATAAAAGATCTCTGTCTCTCTCCCTCTTTCCCTGTCTACCTTTCACATAAACTCTTTTTTACATAAAGAATTTACCTCAGTTCACTGTAGGCAAGAGTTCTAAGTCATTTTGGTACCTGATAATCTAAATAAAGCTAATCCACGTGTACACATAACCTTAAATAAAATGCGTAAGAGGGCATTTATTTAGATTGAGCTCCTACACTTGACAGCAATGGGCAAAGCCAAAAAGGAGTCACTTGTGCTAAAATTCTGAGTCACCATGCAAAAAGGAAGTTGCTTGTCTGACCTTCTGAGGAATCAAAAACAAAGAGAAATAATAGCTAGTTCTCCACACAGGACACTTTTAATTGGCACAACAAGAAAGCACCCTCTGCTTTAACCTTAACAAGGAAAATAGCTTTGAAATAACCAATATGCTTTTTTTTTTTTAATTTTAAGAAATTTAATGGGATCCTGGATAGAAAAGGCCAAATCTACATTTTTAAAGAAAATTAAAGGGGGAAAAGTACAAGAAATAAACAATTCAGTTTGAGACAGTACAATATATACAATGTTCTAAAATACATGTCTGAGAATATAATGTTGATATATTTGAAGAGTGTGGTTTTTCAAAGTCACCAAGTTATACACATCAAATATGCAACTTTTGTATATTGATTATATCTCAACAAAGTTGTTAAAAAGCGGAGACAGATGACTCAAAGGGGTCTGTTGAGAGTTCAGAGCAAGTGGGAATGTAAAGTTTCTCAAGCACTAAGCAAACTGGAAGAAAATGTTTCTACATATGACAAAAACAGGCATATGGATAATTTATATAAGGCACTTTTTTAGGCAAAAGACAAGGTTTGGATGCTTGATATTGTTCCCAATGCTGATCTTGTGTTTCTTACACCTACTGTACTACATATGCTAAAGAGAACACACATCTTTTCAGTTTTGAGTAAAACATCCTAAACCAGGTTATCAACAGGGATGGCTTTCTGGGGGATGGGACCTGTGTTGCACAAGGTCCCATACTTCACATTATGTTCTACTCTCATAATATTCTGGAATTCTGAAATCTTCTTTAACAAAGATTCCTGAAACTTTACTTTGCATTAAGCCCCACAAATAACACAGCAGAGGCATTACGTATGATAGGCATATCATCTGGTCTCTTTAATTGTTCTTTATTTGTTTAGGATTATCCTGGCTACAGAACCTCAACTTAGTCACAAGTCCACATGTACTGAATATTTTCAAACCAGAATACAGGATCTAAGGTGAACACATAGCACTAAATTGCAATTTAACATTTAATAATGCATAAATAGTTCTGTTAAAGGTCATGTACTAATTGACATGACAGTAAATGAAACATAGGCAAACACTAGAAAAGATACATGTCAGTTGTGTTTACATCTATTTATTTATTTATTTTTCCAGGGCAAAAACTTTTTATTTTAATTTTAGCTTTTTTTTTTTTGACATTTTTTACCGCAGTAAGAAACAACGAAATCCAGTCATTTGCAACAAAATGGAGGAATCTGGAACACATCATGCTGAGTGAAATAAGCCAGTCCCAAAGGGACAAATACCATATATTCTCCCTGATCGGTGACAACTGACTGAACACCAAAAAGGAAACCTGTTGAAGTGAAATGGACACTATGGGAAACGGTGACTTGGTCAGCATGGCCCTGACTGTTAATGAACAACTTAATACATTATCCCTCTTAGTAGTTTTTTTGTCTGTTCTACTTAATATGACTGGTTTAATTCTGTAATTAATACACAGTTATTCTTAAGTGTTGAAATTTAACTGAAATGTGATCCCTGTTAAACATAAGAGTGGGAATAAGAGAGGGAAGAGATGTATAATTTGGGACATGCTCAAGCTGACTTGCCCCAAATGGTAGAGTTAGAAACATACCAGGGGACTCCAATTTAATCCCATCAAGGTGGCATGTACCAATGCCATCTCACCAGTCCAAGTGATCAATTTCAGTTCACAATTGATCATAATGAAAGGACTAAGAGTCAAAGGAAGCACATAAACAAGTCTAGTACCTGCTAATACTAACTGATAGAATAAATAAAGGGGAGAGTGATCCAACATGGGAAGCGAGATACTCAGCAGACTCACAGAATGGCAGATGTCCTAAACAGCACTCTGGCCTCAGAATCAGCCCTAAAGGCATTCGGATCTGGCTGAAAAGCCCATGAGAGTATTTCAGGCATGGAAAGCAAAGACATTCTGGGGAAAAAAAAAAAAAAAAAAAAAAAAAAAAACCCTAAATGAAAGATCTCTGTGAGTGAGATCCCAGTGGAAAGAACAGGTCATCAAAGAAGGAGGTACCTTTCTCTGAAGGGAGGAGAGAACCTCCACTTTGACTATGACCTTGTCTAAACAAGATAAGAGTCGGTGAACTCAAAAGGCTTCCATAGCCTTGGAAACTCATGACTGGTGCATAGGGAGATTACTGATGCCATAGACAGGAGTGTCAATTGGTAAAGTCAACAACAGGAGTCACGGTGCACTTACTCCTCATGTAGGATCTCTGTCCTTAATGTGCTTTACATTGAGACTTATTGCTATAATGAGTACTCAAACAGTATATTTCGCTTTGTGTTTCTATGGGGGTGCAAACTGTTGAAATCTTTACATAATGTATACTAAACTGATCTTCTGTAAAAAAAAAAAAAAAAGGAAGAAGAAATTATCAATTCCCAACTGGACTCTCACTGGGATTAAACATATCAATAGGTCTGATCTGATTTCATCATCATTTAAAAATCATCTATTATTTTTCACTTTATGTTTGTGTGGGAGCAAACTGCTGAAATCTTTACTTAATGTATGCTAAACTGATCTTCTGTATATAAAGAGAATCGAAAATGAATCCTCATGTGAATGGAAGGGGAGAGGGAGTGGGAAAGGGGAGGGATGCGGGTGGGAGAGTCGATATCGGGGGGAAGCCATTGTAATCCATAAGCCGTACTTTGGAAATTTATATTCATTAAATAAAAGTTAAAAAAAATGCCAATATGCTTTTTTAAAAAAAGATATTTATTTTATTTGAAAGGCAGAGTTACAGAGAGGCAGAGGCAGAGAGAGGAAAAAGAGAGAGAGAGAGAGAGAGAGAGAGAGAGAGAGAGAGAATCTTCCATCCACTAGTTCACTCCCCAGATGGTCACAATAGCCAGAGCTTCACCAATCCAAAGCCAGGAGCCAAAGCCAGGAGCCAGGAGCCAGGGACTTCTTCCTGGTCTCCCACATGAGTGCAGAGGCCCAAGGACTTGGAGCATTTTCTATTGCTTTCCCAGGTCATAGCAGAGAGCTAGATTGGAAGTGCAACAGCTGGGACTTGAAGTGGCACCTGTATGGGAAGCCAGCACTGCAGGCTGTGGCTTTACCCACTATGCCACTGCACTGGCCCCCCAGTATGCTTTTTATTTCATTATACTGCTTATTTCAGGGTTTTTCTGAACCTCTGTTCTGGAGGATGCTCTATTTGCAACTTGTTCTTGCTCAAATCAAATGTGTTAAATGTATTTTGTTAGTTTTTTTTTTCTTTTATCATTGCAACCTCCTGTTTCTCTCTCCCCACCCCACCACTGTGTGTGTGTGTGTGTGTGTGTGTGTGTGGTTACAATTTTAGACAATAGTCAGTAAAAATTGCCAAATCCAATTCTAGGCAGTGACTACAAATACCTTGAGCTACAGTCTACATACAAAGGTGAAGACCACAGGTCTTCCACTTGCTTTCTCAATTATCATAGGAAATGCCTTTGTGAAATTGGGAAAGTAACACTTAAAAAACAAGTGTGAAGGTAGAAGGATTATATGGATATAATAAAGTATTTAAAGGGACAGTTTTAATTAACAATTGAAGAAAGTTGTCATAATATCAAGTGAGAGGCAACATTTATGATGAATGGGTGGAGATCTGGTTTGAGAAACATTAAACTCTCCCATTACTTGAAGGTATAGGAGAATCAGGAGACAGACATTTGGTGGCATCTTTACCTCACACTAGAGTGCCTGGTTTGTGTTCTGAATCTGCTTCTGATTCTAACCTCCCGCTAATGTGGTCATGCATTAGAATAAAAAGTCTCAGATTTATAATATATAGGCTTCAGGTCCATCTCTTCTACTAGCAGCTCTGTGACTTTAGAAAAGTAGATTATCAGTCTGCTTCAAGATTGCACATGGGTAAATTTAAGGAGATAATGGCTTTCAAAGGCCCCTTATAGCTCTAATAACAATGATTCTACCATTTTTGGTGACTAATATGAGAATTATAAATCAAAGTAGTCCAAAGTGGGAGATTTAAGAGTGGGCCCTAGGGAAGCTGTTAAATTGCAATAGAGGGTCAATCGCATTCTACTTCCATAACAATACTTGGCATGATAAGAAAATTCCAGTACTCTTTAGGATCTTTTAGTTATATACAAGGGGATAGTGAGGAGGAGAGATTCCAAGCTGGCCAAATAGGGAGGGAGCTAACTGATAGTCCAGGAGAAGATAGTTTAATAAAAGTGGAGATAGTGTAGTCTCAAGGAAGAGTTATGGAAAAAACAGCAGAGGAAACTCTTCTGTAATTAGAGGTACATAGTGGACCTATGTGGAGGGCACTAGTGCCCATGGCTCAGGACTTTAGCTGCCAAGAGCCTCTGCACTATTATAAATGTATATGCACCTAATTAGAGGGCACTGGGCTATTTAAAAGACATGTTAATGAACTTAAATGGAGACTTAGACTCCAATATAACAGTACTGGGGACTTCAGTACTCTACTTTCAGCAATGGACATATCAACCAGACAGAAAATCAACAAGGAAACTGCAGATATAATCAACACTATAGAACAAATGGATATAACAGATATCTACAGAACTTTTCATCCTACACTTAAAGAATACACATTCTTTTCAGCAGTGCATGGAACTTTCTTTTTTTCATTATTTATTTGACAGATAGAGTTAGACAGTGAGAGAAAGAGGCGGAGAGAAAGGTCTTCCTTCTGCTAGTTCACCTCCCAAATGGCCGCTATGGCCAGAGCTACACCGATCCGAAGCCAGGAGCCAGGTGCTTCCTCCTGGTCTCCCATGCGGGTGCAGGAGCCCAAGCACTTGGGCCATCCTCCATTGCCTTCCTGGGCCACAGCAGAGAGCTGAACTGGAAGAGAAGCAACTGGGACTAGAACCCAGCGCTCAGATGGGATGCTGGTGCCGCAAGCAGAGTATTAACAAAGTGAGCCAAGTCACCAGCCCCATGGAACTTTCTCTAAGATTGACCACACTCTAGGCCATAAAGCAAGTCTCAGAAAATTCAAAATAATCAAAATCATACTATGAATCTTCTCAAACCACAATGGAATGAACCTGGAAATTAGCAACTCAGGAATCCCTAGAGCATATGCAAACACATGCAGACTAAACAGCATGCTCCTGAATGAACAGTGGGTCATAGAAGAAATCAAAAACTTTCTGTAAGCAAATGAAGATAACAATGCAACATATCAAATCCTTAATGTATTGTACTATGTGAGTTAACAGTAAAACTAGGACTCAAACAGCACTTTATACTTTGTGTATCTGTGTGGGTTCAAACTGTTGAAATCTTTACTTTGTATATACTAAATTGATCTTCTGTATTTAAAGAAAATTAAAAATGAATCTTAATGCACCCTGAAGAATGGGATGGGAGAGTGAGTAGGAGATGGGATGGTTGTGGGTGGGAGGGATGTTATGGGGGGGAACACAATAATTCAAAAGTTGTACTTTCAAAATTTATATTTATTAAATAAAAGTTTTTTTTTAAATTACATACTAGGAAAAAAGATGGGAAAATTGAGCAAAAGAAATATGTTAGAAGTTGATTTCTTCTCTGATTTTAATTATTTCTCTTCTCCTACTAGATTTGGGTCTGGTTTGCTGTAGGTTTTCTAGATCCTTGAGGTGAATTGAAAGCTCATCTATTTGGTGCCTTTCCAATTTCTTGATGTAGGCACCTATTGATATAAACTTTCCTATTAACACTGCTTTTGCTGCGTCCCGTAAGTTTTGGTATGTTGTGCTGCTATCCTCATTTACTTCCAGAAAGTTTTTGATTTCTCTTTTGATTTCTTCTATGACCCATTGATCATTCAGGAGCAAAAATATGGAACGCTTCACGAATTTGCGTGTCATCCTTGCGCAGGGGCCATGGATTCACTGCTGAATTCTACCAGACATTTAAAGAAGAACTAACTCTAATTCTTCTCAAACTATTCAGAACAATCGAAGAAGATGGAATCCTCCCAAATTCTTTCTATGAAGCCAGCATCACCTTAATTCCTAAGCCAGAGAAAGATACAGCACTGAAAGAGAATTACAGACCAATATCCCTGATGAACATAGATGCAAAAATCCTCAATAAAATTCTCGCCAATAGAATGCAACAACACATCAGAAAGATCATCCACCCAGACCAAGTGGGATTTATCCCTGGTATGCAGGGATGGTTTAATGTGCGCAAGACAATCAATGTGATACACCACATTAACAGACTGCAGAAGAAAAACCATATGATTATCTCAATAGATGCCGAGAAAGCATTTGATAAAATACAACACCCGTTCATGATGAAAACTCTAAGCAAACTGGGTTTGGAAGGAACATTCCTCAATACAATCAAAGCAATCTATGAAAAACCCACAGCCAACATCCTATTGAATGGGGAAAAGTTGGAAGCATTTCCACTGAGATCTGGGACCAGACAGGGATGCCCACTCTCATCACTGCTATAAATATAGTTCTGGAGGTTCTAGCCAGAGCTATTAGGCAAGAAAAAGAAATGAAAGGGATACAAATTGGGAAGGAAGAACTCAAACTATCCCTCTTTGCAGACAATATGATTCTTTATTTAGGGGATCCAAAGAACTCTACTAAGAGACTATTGGAACTCATAGAAGAGTTTGGCAAAGTAGCCGGGTATAAAATCAATGCACAAAAATCAACAGCCTTTGTATACACAGGCAATGCCATGGCTGAGGAAGAACTTCTAAGATCAATCCCATTCACAATAGCTACAAAAACAATCAAATACCTTGGAATAAACTTAACCAAGGACGTTAAAGATCTCTACGATGAAAATTACAAAACCTTAAAGAAAGAAATAGAAGAGGATACCAAGAAATGGAAAAATCTTCCATGCTCATGGATTGGAAGAATCAATATCATCAAAATGTCCATTCTCCCAAAAGCAATTTATAAATTCAATGCAATACCAATCAAGATACCGAAGACCTTCTTCTCAGATCTGGAAAAAATGGTGCTGAAATTCATATGGAGGCACAAGAGACCTTGAATAGCTAAAGCAATCTTGTACAACAAAAACAAAGCTGGAGGCATCACAATACCAGATTTTAGGACATACTACAGGGCAGTTGTAATCAAGACAGCTTGGTACTGGTACAGAAACAGATGGACAGACCAATGGAACAGAATTGAAACACCAGAAATCAACCCAAACATCTACAGCCAACTTATATTTGATCAAGGATCTAAAACTAATTCCTGGAGCAAGGACAGTCTATTCAATAAATGGTGCTGGGAAAATTGGATTTCCACGTGCAGAATCATGAAGCAAGAACCCTACCTTACACCTTACACAAAAATCCACTCAACATTGATTAAAGACCTAAATCTACGACCTGACACCATCAAGTTACTAGAGAACATTGGAGAAACCCTTCAAGATATTGGCACAGGCAAAGAATTTCTGGAAAAGACCCGGGAGGCACAGGCAGTCAAAGCCAAAATCAACTATTGGGATTGCATCAAATTGAGAAGTTTCTGTACTGCAAAAGAAACAGTCAGGAGAGTGAAGAGACAACCGACAGAATGGGAAAAAATATTTGCAAACTATGCTACAGATAAAGGGTTAATAACCAGAATCTACAAAGAGATCAAGAAACTCCACAAAAACAAAACCAACAACCCACTTAAGAGATGGGCCAAGGACCTCAATAGACATTTTTCAAAAGAGGAAATCCAAATGGCCAACAGGCACATGAAAAAATGTTCAAGGTCATTAGCAATCAGGGAAATGCAAATCAAAACCACAATGAGGTTTCACCTCACCCCGATTAGAATGGCTCACATGCAGAAATCTACCAACAACAGATGCTGGCGAGGATGTGGGGAAAAAGGGACACTAACCCACTGTTGGTGGGAATGCAAACTGGTCAAGCCACTATGGAAGTCAGTCTGGAGATTCCTCAGAAACCTGAATATAACCCTACCGTTCGACCCAGCCATCCCACTCCTTGGAATTTACCCAAAGGAGTTTAAATTGATAAAGAAAAAAGCGGTCTGCACCCTAATGTTTATTGCAGCACAATTCACAATAGCCAAGACCTGGAACCAACCTAAATGCCCATCAACGGTAGACTGGATAAAGAAATTATGGGATATGTACTCTTTAGAATACTATACCGCAGTAAGAAACAACAAAATCCAGTCATTTGCAACATAATGGAGGAATCTGGAACACATCATGCTGAGTGAAATAAGCCAATCCCAAAGGGACAAATACCATATATTCTCCCTGATCGGTGACAACTGACTGAACACCAAAAAGGAAACCTGTTGAAGTGAAATGGACACTATGGGAAACGGTGACTTGGTCAGCATGGCCCTGACTGTTAATGAACAACTTAATACATTATCCCTCTTAGTAGTTTTTTTGTCTGTTCTACTTAATATGACTGGTTTAATTCTGTAATTAATACACAGTTATTCTTAAGAGTTGAAAATTAACTGAAATGTGATCCCTGTTAAACATAAGAGTGGGAATAAGAGAGGGAAGAGATGTATAATTTGGGACATGCTCAAGCTGACTTGCTCCAAATGGTAGAGTTAGAAATATACCAGGGGACTCCAATTTAATCCCATCAAGGTGGCATGTACCAATGCCATCTCACCAGTCCAAGTGATCAATTTCAGTTCACAATTGATCATAATGAAAGGACTAAGAGTCAAAGGGAGCACATAAACAAGTCTAGTACCTGCTAACACTGACCGATAGAATAAATAAAGGGGAGAGTGATCCAACATGGGAAGTGAGATACTCAGCAGATTCATAGAATGGCAGATGTCCTAAATAGCACTCTGGCCTCAGAATCAGCCCTAAAGGCATTCGGATCTGGCTGAAAAGCCCATGAGAGTATTTCAGGCATGGAAAGCCAAGACACTCTGGCAAAAGATCTCTGTGAGTGAGATCCCAGTGGAAAGAACAGGTCATCAAAGAAGGAGGTACCTTTCTCTGAAGGGAGGAGAGAACCTCCACTTTGACTATGACCTTGTCTAAACAAGATAAGAGTCGGAGAACTCAGAGGGCTTCCATAGCCTTGGAAACTCATGACTGGTGCATAGGGAGATTACTGATGCCATAAACAAGAGTGCCAATTGGTAAAGTCAACAACAGGACTCACTGTGCACTTACTCCTCATGTAGGATCTCTGTCCTTAATGTGCTGTACATTGAGATTTAATGCTATAACGAGTACTCAAACAATATATTTCACTTTGTGTTTCTATGGGGGTGCAAACTGTTGAAATCTTTACTTAATGCATACTAAACTGATCTTCTGTAAAAAAAAAAAAAGAAATTATCAATTCTCAACTGGACTCTCACTGGGATTAAACATGACAATAGGTCGGATCTGATTTCATCATCATTTAAAAAAATCATCTATTATTTTTCACTTTATGTTTCTGTGTGGGAGCAAACTGTTGAAATCCTTACTTAATGTATACTAAGCTGATCTTCTGTATATTAAGATAATTGAAAATGAATCTTGATGTGAATGGAAGGGGAGAGGGAGTGGGAAAGGGGAGGGTTGTGGGTGGGAGGGACGGTATGGGAGGGAAGCCATTGTAATCCATAAGCCGTACTTTGGAAATTTATATTCATTAAATAAAAGTTAAAAAAAAAGAATAAATAAAAGACTTCTGAGGCCTCCTGTAGCCGAATTGTAAACCATTTAACACAAAAAGAGAATCCTAAAGGCAGTTAAAGAAAAAAAGTAAATTACATATAAAGGAAAGTCCATTAGACGAAAAGCAGACTTCTCAGCAGAAACCCTCTAAGCCAGAAAAAAAACTGCCAACCATCCAAGATTAGTATGTTCAGCAAAGCTATAAAGTAAGGGGAAAATAACACTAGAGTTTGAAAGGTATATGGTTGGAAAAGAGATAACAAGATATTTTGGGTAAGATGTTTGTGGATATATATCTCAATAAGCAAAACAGGTGAATATATTTTGTTTTCTGTGAATACCCATCATCAAAAGGTAACCTCCACACAGGAGGACTTTAATAATCAAGGTGATAGGATGAACCCATTCTGTAGATACTAGTCAGCTTCTTTCTCCAGCCAACACTGTCTTCAACAAAATAGCTGCTGAACAAATTGGCCATGGTAGCAGAGTTGGCAGTGATGTGTGAGCTCAATAACCTGGACTTCCACTTATCAAGGGCAACTTGGCTGAGCAGCTGATTTGCCCATAACAGAAATCAACACTGATCCCCGAGATTGGCACAATCCTCTGCTATGTAGTAACAGGTTGATTGCATCAGATAGCTTTCCTCATGGAAACATCAGTGTTCTGTTACTAATGTAATAGATTCTTATTCTGTGACTTCATCAACTTGGGTTGCTATAAAAATGTCAATAGACAGGGTGGATTAAATGTAATTTTTTTTTTCTTGCAGTTCAAGATCCTACAAATCTGAGATCTGGGTTCTAGCATGGTCATATTCTGGTGGGGTTCCTCTTCAAGACTGAGAATTTCCAACTTACTTATATAAATTTGAGAAACATATGCTCACACGGTGTGGGGAGAGTATCTTCCATCTGCTAGTTCACTCCCCAAATGCCTCTAGTGGCCAGGACCAGGCCAGTGTGAAGTCAGGATCCAGAAACTCAATCCAAAACTCCCATGTAGGTGACAGGAACCCAATTACTTGAGTCATCACCTGCTACCTCCTATAGTGTACATTATCAGGAAGCTAGATTTGGAAACAAAGCTGGCTCTCTGAACCATGCATTCTGATATGGAATACAGATGTCCTAAGAGATGTCTTAACTGCTAAACCTAATGCCTGACCCTTGCCTTCTCATTGTATCCTCACATGGCAATATGAAAGGAGAAATAGGCACCCTGAAAGCTCTTTAAAGGACATTATTATAATTCATGAGTGTTTCACCCTCTTAATCTCCTCTATCCTATTTACTGCCCAAAGGCTCCTTATCCCAATATTATCTATTTAAGGCTAGAATTTCAAGATAAATTTTAGAGACGTACAAACATTGACCCTATAGCACTCTGGATAACAATCTCCATTATCTGCATGCAATACTTCTTCCAAAACTACCACCAAAGTGTAGGCCTTTGGCACAGTGTTTAAGATGTTTCAGGATGTCTGCATCCCATGTTGCAGTGTCTTCATTTTATCATAGCTCAACTACCCATTACATTTTCCTGCAAATGCTCACCCTGAGAGGCAGCAGGTAATGACCCATGTGCTTGGGTTCTTGTCACTCACATGGGAGTCCTGGACTGAGTTCCAAGCTCTTGTTTCAGCCTGACTCAATCTTGGCTGTTGTAGTCATTTGGAGAGTGAAACAGCAGATAAAAGATCTATATCTCTTTCTCTTTAAAAAATAAATTATTTTTAAAAGAAATACAGAAAAAATAACATTAGTGGACTTGCAGAATCCACCATCATAGTATTCTACACAACACTGCATCTGTTCAAGAAATGTAGAAGTCTTAGTCCCAAAGGAGGAATGCTTGCTGAAAATTTTGCCTCGTGACTGAATCAACAGTCAAAAAAGTGGTGGCTCCTGATTGCAAGGAGAAAGCATATGGCTACTCTATAATGAAAATGAGACAGACTGTGTCAAGAAAATAGAGGCTGTTTTCCTTAGGGTACTTTCTAGATTAGTATGCCCTGAGATCACAAGCTTACCATGTGTTGGTCATGGGAAGTCAATTCATTTTGCCTTAAATTATGGAAAAAGCATTCACAGTGAATGAAAAATGTCCATTCTCCAAAGGGAATCAGCACACAGAAGACAACAGGGAAATTCTTTCTGGATAAGTAGAAACAACCCTCTTCCAACAATCATGCAGAAACCTCTGAACAATTGTTTACAGTGGAAGCTATCAACTCTCAGTTCTAACAAAAGAGTAAGAATTGTGGATTCTTTGCAGCCCATCTTCATGTGAAATTGGTGTGTATTTTTGGTATTTGTGAGGAAACCTCTGCTCTTTTTATTTCTCTGTGCCATTACTCTTATTTCTTCAAACAAAGCATCTAAATATAAATATATTTTCTTCATGTTTCAAGAAATTGTAAAATATTTTAAAGGAAGTATTTGTCCTAATCACAATCAGTTTTGCTAATTTACTATCCATACTTTCAAATACATAGAATAATCTATGGAAAACAATACCATAGAGGTTAATTTAAAAATAAAGAGAGAGGGCTATTATAGCCAACTAAGAAGAAAAGTCCCTCTAGCAACTTGTTTTACTTCCTTCTAACAGAAACCCTTTTCATGGTTAAGAATCTGTTGCTCTAGCAAGAAAAATGCTCAGAAGGATTCAGAGTTATTCTAGCATTGATGATAAAAGACAACTGTGCAGACTGTGCAGGTGCCTCTACAAGTAACCACTGTTCTGTCTCAGCATCTGTATTAGATTATAAGAATAACTGAATATTATAAACTTCATTTATTCTCATGGTTTCTTGGACATTTAATTCTGACTTGATTACTTTTTTTAAAGTGGGGCCAAAGATGGAGAAATGATGGAACAGGGACGGAGCTTACTGCTCTAGGCTAAGGGAAGAGAGTTTTAAAAAGTGGAGAGAGTGCAATCTCAGGTAAGAGTTAGGGAGAAAATCACAGTGAAACCTCCACAGAAGGAAGAGGGACACTCTAGCTCTACATGGAGGGTGTGGCTGCACAGCATGAGCACAGATACAACACAGTACCACAGCAGCTGAGAGCCTCATTGCCAGTTTTGAAGAGTGAGATGAAACAAGACTTCATAAGCCTAAGTCACTAGTGACATAACTGCAGGGAGAGCCTGGAACGAGTCTGGCCTGGAACCCTGTCAGAAAATAGGATACTTGCCAAATAAGAGGGGGAAAGGGGCATTTTTCCCTCCCCAACCCCCAACAACAGAACCATGCAACTGGCTGAGAGAAGGAGGGCACCATTTTGGACATACATACAGCTGCATCAGCTTGTGTCTGTGTTTCCAGCAACCAGCTGAGAGGAGATGCCTGAGTTTGTCTGGAAGGATTGACAGGGGATTGGGCACCCATGTAAGACTGTGAGGTACCCCTAGATGAGACTGACTGGAAAGTAGAGTGGATCCTCAGGGCCCCATGACTGTAAGTGCCTTGTGTGCTAGGATTCCGGAAACCCTATGACTATGTAGGAGGGCACAGGGAGTGACTCAAGCTCTGGGTAGTCACTGTGGGCAGTTCTAAATACTTAGGTCTCCCTGATTGCCTGGGGTGAGTCATTGTGGTAGGATCCATTCTCACACTGAAGATTGTGTGGACCATTTGTGTGGTTCTTGTGGCAGAAAGGATGAATATTGCACCCATTAAGGCTAGTGCCCAGGTATTTATCACCTTGGAAGAGAAGAGGTAAGGGTGAGACTACACCAACATAGCTGTTCAAACATAAAAAAAGAATGGAGATCTACAATGCCCAAATTAGGTGTCACCCTGTATACTTCCACAACACTGGAGCACGGAACAAGCTCCCTGGCCATACCCAGCATATGCCTCTGGGTATTCACTGAAAAAACAGACACTCCACTAAGCCACAGAGGGATAGTCCAAAGAGAAAACCCATCAGAAGAAACAATACCAACAAGTGTCTCCACAAATACCTAAAACTAAATACCAAAATTAAAGAAACAAGAATAAGGAAAACAGCATGATATCCAAAAAGGAGCACAACAATACTTTAGTAATAGAATGTGAAGATGAAGAGACTGATGAAATGCTGTAAATGGAATTCAAATGATTACTCATAGGGATCAAATGATCACTAGTAATCATAATGGGATCAATTTAACAGGAAGATATGACTATGATAAACATATATGCCCCCAAATACAGGACACTTTAGTACTTAAAAAATTGTTAATGGAGCTAAAGGGAAACATAGACTCCAATATATTGGAATGGAGAACATCAACACTCCACTTTCATCAATGGACAGATCAATTAGACAAAAAACCAGCAAAGAAACAACAGAGTTAACCAACATAATAGACCAAATGGACCTGACTGATACCTATAGAATTTTTTCATCCCAAATTTGCAGAATACACATTCTTCTCACCAGGGCATGGAACATTCTCTAGGCTAGACCATATGCTAGGACATAAAGTAAGTTTCAGCAAATTCAGAAAAACTTGAAATCACACCATGCATCTTCTCTGACCCCAGTCAAATTATGCTGGAAATCAACAAATCAACAATCTCTAGATCATATGCAAATACATTTATAATGAACAGCATGCTACTAAATGAACAGTGAGTAATGGGAGAAATAAAAATAAAAATAAATTCTGCAAACAAATGAAGATGACAATATGAAATCTGAAAACTTACGGGATACAGCAAAGGCAGTGTTATGAGAAAAGTTTGTAGCAATCGGTGCTTACATCAAAAAAATTGGAAAGTACCCAATAAAAGAGCTATGAATATGTCTCAAGGGCATGGAATCAAAAAAAGAAACACACCCAAAATTAATAGGAGAAAAAAATATTTAAAATTAGGGAAGAAACAAACAAAAAATACAAAAGATCTGTGAAATGAAGCATATTTTTTGAAAAAATAAGCAAAATTGATACATCATTGGCCCAACTAATGAAAAAAATCAAAATCAGTAAAATCAGAGATAAAAAAGAAATGTAACAACAGATACCACAGAAATAAAAAAAAATCAGGAATACTTCAAAGAGCTGAATTCCAACTAATCAGGAAACCTAGAAGAAATGA